>NW_021319319.1:519066-538996 GCF_001605985.2 Dendrobium catenatum
GGGGGAGTTTAGGAGATTTGTTTAAATTGAAACCATACAAATAATGTTTTGTCATCATAAAAAAGGGGGAGATTGTTAAGATAGTTGCTATTTGCATGTTTTACATTCTTACAACTTGTATAGTTTTGATGATTCCAAATATTATTGTTCAAATGTGTAGTTATCTCCTAACAATTTTAGAAGATTTGTATTTGCTCTTGTGTGTACTAACATTTCAGGTGAATCAAACTTTCAAACTTGAAGTCTTCAAATCAAATTCAGCAAGAAATACTTTTAGTTTTTGAAGCTTAAAAATATCATTTGAATTGAGAGGGAGTGATTGTAATTGAGTGAATAAAAACATACACACAAACTTAAGGAGAAACATAAAAATTTGTACTGATCGTACGGGACGATATCGTATCATATGTGACGATCAGTCAGTTATCTCTCAATAAGAGCGCATGGAACGAACAAAAACTGCCCAAGGAAAATTTTCTAAGTCATGTTTGTACGGGACGAAATTAATTATCGTCGGGACGATTTGCTCTCTATAAGAATTTCGTCCCAAACGAAATTAATTATCATCAGGAAAATTTGCTCTCTGGACGAATTTCGTCCAGACAATCGCAATTTCGTACAGACGATCAAACTGACTTAAGAAAGTTTCATGAGTTAGTTCTGAAGTTTTTGGAACTGACCTTATGATAACTGTTCGTCTGGACGAATCTAGTTCGTACAAACGATTAGCGTGTACGAAATTATTTCGTACACATATATAATCAGGTTCGTTTCAAGGCTTTTAAGTAAAATTGTCAGGGACGATTTTCGATCGTACGGGACGATCATGTTCAACATAACTTGAAATCTACCATTTTTAGATGGTTTTTCTTGTCTCTTCTATTAATAGGCCTTTCTAAATTGGTACTTAATCTATTTTTTGGTCATTGATCTTCATGCCTATTGAGAAGAGAGTTAAGGAGAGAGTTCGAGAGAAAATTTGAAGGAGATTTCTTGCCGTTGGAGCGTGAAGGTTTCACTTGGTACTCAAGGGTAAGTGTTTCCACTTTCAAGTTTGAGATTACTTCACTCTTCTCTCTTTTCTTTTAGATTGGACTTGCGAAGAAGATCTTGGAAGAAGATCCGGTTCTCTGCCGACACTTGGAGGGTGTGAACAGCCGAGGGTTCTCTGCCTACACTTGGAGTGTGTGAAAGGACGAAGGGATCTCTGCCCGCATTTGGAGGGTGTGAAAGGATGACGGTACTCTGCCAACACTGGTGATAGTGTGAAAGGATGACGGTACTCTGCCAACACTGGTGATTGTGTGAAAGGACGACGGTACTCTGCCAACACTTAGGATAGTGTCAAAGGACGAACGGTTCTCTGCCGACATCGGGGGAGTGTGAAAGGACGACGGTTCTCTGCCGCACCGGGTAGTGGTGAAAAGAGTTTATAAAGGCTTCTCCGCCTTGCTGTGGGTGCTAAAGGAGAGTCACTATTTGGTATTAGTGCAATACTCAGAGGGTGCCTCTGGGGAGTGGATGTAGGTCTGGTTTTGACCGAACCACTATAAATCTGGTGTCATTTATTTTCCACTGTTTATTTACTTTTTGTGATTAAAAACTTTGTGGTTGAAAAACTTTTTCTAGAAAAACTCATTAACTAAAGTTTTAGTTTTCAATAATTTTAAAAGAGGGTTAAAAAATTTAAGTACAAATTTACCCCCTTCTTGGTTAGCCTTGGGACATTTAATTAGGCTTAACATCCTAATTCTCATTGAACGAGTTTCAACAGGAACCACCTTGAATGCCACACTTTTTGTATTGTGGCACTAAGAGTAATTAGGAAGTTATTTTGTGCATGAAATATAAATAGGTAGCAAAAATTCTTTATGGAGGATACTTTTTCTTTTATTCCCCTATATTTTTAGTAGGCTTAGAGAGTGTGAGCAAGAGGGTTCTAAAGGATAATTGGGAGGAAAAATTTGAGTGGAAAATAGATAAGATTTGTAGATTGTTTGCCCGGGAGTTATGTCAGCATTGTAGTCTTTTATTCCCCTATAAGTTATGTCAGCATTTAATATTGAATTATTCCAAGCAGCTATAAATTGAATTTAAATGCTCAAATTAGCCACATTCATAATCGTATAATGTAGTGGAGGAATTAAATAAAAAATTACAGTAATTATCTAATTCTAACAACCATCATATAGAGAAAGCTTGAAAAAATCATCACTCACTAGAAAAGTAAACATCAGCCTAGCCTAGATCTAGGGTTAGTTATCCTAGTAAATCATCTAAAGTGTGTGCATGAAGTTGTGTGGCTAGGTTAGATCCTAAATTGGGTAGTTAGTTAAAGCTGTCAAAAGTTTTGAATTTGTTAAGGATTAAGGGGATATTTATGTTAAAGTTAAAATTTAATATATTAAGAATTATTTTAAATATATTTTAAATGTTAAATGATTACTAACTTTGTTTCACATCGTGGTTGTGAAGTTTATTTCACCTTCCTTGGAGCTAAACTAATAGCATCGTAGGCATGGGTTATCTAGTAGCAATCAGAGTTAATTAAGTTAATTTAGTTTGTTAGGATTAAAAAAAAATTAATATTAAATGATTTTAGTTAGTGATTGATTTTAGGAGGTTGGTTGAGTGTTTTATCAATCAAGTTAGAAAATTATGAAAAATTTAATGGATTATGCATTTTTTTTTTGAATTATCTAAGTAGGTTAATTAAAGGGTTAAAACTTAACTTTTAAAATTAAAGTTAATATTAAAGATTTTAGATGTTTAATAAATTCTATACCATATTATGAGTTGTTAGACTATTAGCACGCTCACTTCAGAGTTTTTTATGAAAGGTTATGAATTTTTGAAGTTTGAGCCTAGATTTGAACTATGGTTGACTGAATCGTTGGCTTTTTTAATTGACCAGATTTTGGAAGTTTGATATTTTTAGAAAAATATTAGCCCTTAATTGGAGTCAATAGCCTTTGAGTTTGAGTGATTTTGAATTTTCTATAATTAGTTATGAATTTTGGAAATTTGTGTATTTATTGATTTTTTTAATTATTTTAATTAAGGGCCCTTTTAATGATTTGAACCTAAACAAATCCTAAACTCCTTGAAATTAACTCCAAAGATAAAAAATGATCTAAGTAGAGATTAGCAAGTGTTTACGGAATTTTTAGGAGTTTTAATAAGGTCTATTTAAATGATATTTAGACTTAGACAGGTTTAACTTTTCAAACATAGCTACTTTATCCAGTAGCTCTTAATAAGTGCTGATGTAGGGCATGTATAAAAATGGTAACATCATATCATCAATGTTCCATTGAACAACGTGCACCTCTTCTAGCTATTATTTTATTACTAACTAACCTTTTTTTCATTTTTAGGGCAAGGTCAACTATATTAGTTTTCTCTGTGGAACTAGCAATCCTCCTTATGAACATATTTTCCAATTCTATAAATATATTGATAGAATCATCATAAAGTTTGGTGTATCATTCAAAAGTAGTCGCAATCAAACTACTATTGAATTAATAAAAGAGTAAAGTTGTAATGCCTCCAGTATTTCCACAAGTTACTTTAAACTGAGTCAAGTGTTGTTTAGGATTATTGGTGATATTAAAAGTGTTGAACTTAGGCATTGAAAAGCCTTTAGTGTATGGCACCTGATCATACTCAACCGAATAAGGGCAACCCTTGCTCATGAATTTCTCTACTAGCTCTGAGGCAATGATAGCTTTAATCTTTTCATTGATGATTAATTCTAGCTGTGGAGTCATCACCAGCTCAGATATTCTTGCAACATTTTGGTGAGTTTGCATATGAATAAGTCGATCAACCTCATTTCCTTGTTCATGTGTGGCTTGTATTCCAGACACTTGGGGTATTGGGTTGTTTGGTAGGTTAGAAAGAATATAACTTGATATCTGTGGATTAGTAGGCCGACTTGTTGTTTGATGATCAACTGGCTGAGCAAGTGTAGGAGTAGTAATGATGTTCTTTTATATTAATTGTATTATCGCAGTCATCTGTGCCATTATTTATGTCATCTTGTTATTAATCTTTGATATCACTTTATCTTTTTCCTTCATCTAAAGTTTCAAATGCCCTTTTGCTTATGCTAATATTTCCGCAAGCACTTCTTCTTAATCATCATTTTCTCCATTTCTTGAGGGAACTTCTTCTTCTTCTTCTAATTGCTTGTACTAAGCTTGATCTTTTTGAGAGATCATTATTTTAGAAGAAGAGGGCCCCCCTTCATTGCATCGTTGATAGCCAAGTGTTTGATGTGGCTCATCACCATGCCCCACCATGTAAACTACCTCAACTTCCATGGTGTTTCTATCATCATTTATTCTTGTACATAAATATTAGAGCCATGCTTCTAATAGATTGCTAGCTCTACATGTGGTTCAGAACATTCTTTAATTGGTGTAATACGGTCAAAATTGACCTTTTTCTCAGGAGTGGAGTTGACTTGCAATAAGATTCCATGGAAGATTCTCCAAGGGGTCGACTATTATATATACTGGTAATATGTACCATATTCTTAGGTACCCATTATTGATGATTCTTGCTAGAGATGGATCTCTGGGAAGCTACACCAGATTTCATGCCTATATTTACTTTCTTATCCAATAATCTTCTTTTAGGAGGTCTCTACCTCCAAATTTCATTACCCTTAAACTAGAATCTTTTCATAACGGATTCCCATATGCAAGGTTCAGGTTTCAAGCTCCAATGTTCATTGCTTAAAGATGATTCTGATTTTTATTAAGTTATCGTGGCAGATGGTAACTCTCTTGGCGGAATTCTCAATGTATTTTTTACCAATGTCCTTTGATATTCCTTTTTCATCATGCCATTCTCCTTTGCAACTTTTAAAACTTTATGTATTATGGGAGATATAATTTTATGTTTCTTCATCTAAGGAACTAGAGTTTATTATTGTTGTTCCCAGAAAGACTCCTTTAACTCTCTACTAGGGTATTTCCTCTTAGCCCATTTTAGATTTTAAAATTTATTATGGGTGGGAATGTTAGCTTCTGGTTCTAAGGATGAGAGTGTTAACAGATGCACTAGTAGTGGTCATTGAGATCGAAGCTCAACATTCACTTTTCTCCTTTGCCTTTGGGCTAGATGAAGATGATTCAAGATCATGTCTTCTCAATATGAATGGCTTCATCAGTAGTGTATTGATGCATGATAAGGTTGGCAGAATCTTTTACTTGACATCAGTTCTCTTTATAGTTAAAACTTTAGGATGTGAGAGCTTCTCGAAGACTGATGTTCTATTTTATTGAACTGCATTAGTAGTAGCAGTTCTAGTAGCTCGTGGCTGTTGCACAAAATAAGCATGTCGTGTATAAGTATTAATAGAACTACGCCTCATAGAATGGCCTTAAATAGTTATGCCGTTAATAGGTATGGCAAAAGCCTTTCTAGTAGCTGCAGAAAACTATAAACTACCAAATCATATGGCAGAATCCTTTAAGAGTCTCCAGAGTTGATGACGTCGTTTGCTAGATGAATGCTAGTGCCTCATCCTAGTTGGACAGTGAAGGGAGTATTATGTAATTCCATTATGCAGAAATAAAAGGAAAGGGTTAGTATTCAGAAGTTGATACATCACCCAAAACTTTTAAAGTATAGAGACTAGATAGAATAAAAATATACATAAGAAATTATATTTGATTGCATATTTTCAAACCATAACTTTAATTAACTTATTAGGATTTTTAGTAATTTTGTCGTTATTATAGTTTTATGTATAACTAGCCAAAGATGGAATAAAAAACCAATCCCCAACAAAGTCGTCAAAATCTATTGGCTCCAAAAATTCCATTACATTCGCCCCAGCCTCTCCGTGCCAGTCTATATATATATATATTTTTGATATGGCAATGGAGAGTTCTAATGAGCCTAGGTTTCAGTGGAATTTTTAGAAGGAAAATTTGCTTTTAGATAAGTTGCTACCCAGAGATTTCACCCTCATTTTGTGAGGACTTTTTTATCATAGTTCTAGTTTCCTATAGGTGGAAGCCCCTATAATTAATTACCCCTCCTGATAATAAGAGAGAACCTTTGATTAAGGATAGTTGCTAAAGAGGTTGCATAGGTGGTAAACATTTTTCTTAGGAGAAACCCACGGAGAGGCCTATGAGTTTGTATAAAAGGAAAAGTACAAGGTCCTTAAAGGGACCTCGAGCTCTCTACTGCTCAAAAGAGCTACAAAACTAAAGTAAAAAACCCTGTGAGCTCAAGATACCTGCTACACAAAAGTTCAAAAAGAGAGGAAGCAGTAAGTGAAAACCTTCAGCGTGAGCTTCCTATCTAAAAAATTAGTAGAACAATGACCTGCACAACAAGGATGCCGAAAAAAAGAGAGCAAAGACACTCTAAGATAGACACAAAATCAAATAGAAGAAAAAGAGAGAGAGTGCCACCAATGAAAAATCTTACACGCAGTCATAGTCCCGCAGAGATATAACACCTCGGTCCTCTATAACACTAAAAAAATAACAGAACAAGGTAAGACCTAAAGCCACACCAACCAGCCCACAAGACAAAGCAGGAAGCAGTGCCCTTCAGCACAATAATCATACCATGAGAGACCAATGAAATGGATAAACCCCCAAAAAAATTTAAGTAAGACCCAATCAAACACCAAACAGCCACCATCCTCACGATATGAATGCCTCAGGAAGCACAACCAGCTAAGGGCAAACATTAAAGCCCCAACCAGCATAATAATCGAGAGTCGAAACTAGAGCACCCAAAAAAATAAACAGAGAATAACAAGCCAACTAGAAGGATCCCACTAATGTTTCAAGAAAACCAAACAAAAATCCACAAAGCACCACAATTAAACCACAACAAAACACAACAACTAAACACAGTACCCAGCACACACCAAATAAACCTGGTGTGGATTCCAAAACCATTCTCCACCATAAGAAAGAAAAAGTTAATGCAATAGTTAATTGGATAGAAAGAGACCAGGAAGGAATGAAACACACAAGCATCACAAGGTAATACCTGATGTCGATCAATCCAACCCAAAGGCCTCCGCCCAACACCTCCCCCCAACACACCAGGTAATAGTAGAAGGCACCACCCAAAGAGTAACACACCCAAAGCAATCCAGGTAAAACCAAAGCATATTCTAGAGCACCACCTTCCTCATAATAGGTTTGTCCTAAGAAGAACATCAAATTAAGGCCAAATAGAAAGGTCCCCCAAGCTAGAGTCCTAGGATCCCAAACTAGAAATCTGAATGCACATACAAAGCTTAATAGAGAAGAAAAAGGGAACCAGAAAGAATCCAACAGTGATCCTAACAAAAGCGCAATGATGCTCTAGCCAAACCAAACCAACCAAAAAGCCCTGAAGAGGCCATCCCCAGTAAGATGAGAAGCCAACACTTCCGTAGCCCATAAAAGCCAGCCCACCCAAAACCCAAGGGAGGAGAGCAACAAGCAGGAAACCCATCAATTAGAGCTTACAATCATCGCTCAACCCAAAAAAACCACAGCATAACCATAATAAAGCCACCAACATACAGAAGACAAGGCCAAGGAACCCAATCGGAAAAATACCCAAACAAACCTCCTCAAAACAAAACCAACTAGCAAAGCTAGGCCAACCGAAAGAAACAAAAAAACCAAAGGGAAGAAAATTAACTTCTAATATAAGGAAAGGAAACTTTTTCTAATCTTAAGAGGCATTTAATAGGAGAAGGGGCATTTGCTTCCACAAGGTCCATGAGACAATCAATCCCAGTACCAATCCGAGCCAATCAAATAGCACAAGCATTGCCTTCCTTAAACACATGAGAAGTATCAATAGAGATAAAAGCCATCAAAATATTAATGCCCCTAACCATGTAAAAGGCCTCAACTTCACCAACCAAATCCACTTCATTAAAAAGGCATTGAATATTAAAAGAAGGTTCAATCTCAATAGTTATGCTGTCAATAACAACGAACATACTACATCTTAAACCATAGATAATAGAAGTAAGAAGTGCAGTAAGAGGTTTACCATTAAAAAGATGCCCCACAAAGCTAAGAATAACATTACCATGGCAATCTCTGATAATTCCACCACACCCCATAAAAGAAGTCTCATTAATAATACTAATATTCAGCTTGAAGCAGCCCACATCAAGTTTAACCCAAGAAATAGAGCGAGGAAAAGAAGGAAATAAAGTAACCTCCATCCTGATCCCTAATTCAAAAACTACATCATAAAAATTCTTGAAACCATTAAAAGAAAGCAGATAACAGAAACCAAATTAAGTAGTTTATCTTTCACATTCTTAATAACCCTTTGAAAATCCATTTTAATGCCATTAAATAGAGAGTTATTTCTTTTCAACCAAAGAAATCATAAAATTAAGGAAGGGGTAACATTTCTAATATGACCTTTAGAATTGACAAACCAAGCATTGAGAAGAGCATGAATAGACATATTCGCATTAATGCATAAAGTTAAGCTTAGGAGTAGAGGAGGAGCCAGAAACAACATCCTTGAAGGATCAAGAACGACCATTAAGGATGGAATCTATTGGGGGAGGGGGTTGATGACGATGGAGTTATCATCTCCTGAAGCAAAAGCCAAAGCAAAACTTCAAACTAAAACTGTGAGAAGATCAAAAGAAAGACAAAGATTATGAACATGAAGTGAGAAGCCAAACCAAGAAGTCAGAGGAGCAAGATCTACCGACCAAATGCAAGCTTCTAAATGGATGCCCTAAATCACCAAAGAATCGCAAGGGAGACTAGAGTGTAATGGTCGCAAAGGATGTATTATTGAAAAACGAGCATGGGTGGTAAACTTATTGTATAATAGAAATAATTTTAGGATTTGAATTTGGGATATGAACTTTAAAATTTGAGATTTAAAGTTAATCACCATAAACTTGAAATTACTAATGGGGGGAATGAAGATGAGCCTGATTAAGATCCATGGTTTTGTCATCCTAGGCTATCATGATCCCTGGTCTACTTAATTAGAGAAGGTAGTTGACCCAACCCGATAGAAGGTACCCTATCGTAAGCAATGGGTGGCTTCATCTAAAAATACCTTATAAACCTAGGTTAATATTTATATAAGGTGGTAGATTTGAATCCACCTTACTTGACAAAGGTCTTTATGCCTATCAAATATACCATATGATTCATCACTAAAGGGTTTAATATCGTTAGGGAGCATATGGTATTTGGACATGATCATAATATAATAGTGCCATTTTGTAATAAAACCAAATGATCGGAGGGCACGTGCCATGTCCCTTTTGGCAAGAGACTATTTTAGGATGAATCTTAGTGATGCACCCGACATGTATTCTCTCTTTATGAGCTGAGGTTAATTTTAAATTTATCACCCCCGATAAATAGTTGTGGGAGGTGGATTTGTTTTAGGTTTATATTTTTAAGGTAATAAATTTCATTTCAAGGATTTAGTCTTTTATTAGATTTGAGATTTGACCCTTCCTGTTGAGATTTTTTATCAACATTGCCATCATTAGGGTGACATTAAAGTCACTTGTATTTTCATAAGAATTTGGGAGGCATCTTATAATTCAAGTCATGTCAACTCCAGTCATTTTAAGGAGGAGGATGAGTCTTGAGTATTTAACCCACATAACATTCTTGGACCATTGGAATATGGAATCAGATGTAATGACCAAAGCACATGTGAGTTATAGCATTTGACCCTGCACAACATTCTAAACAATGATGTCTAGAAATTTATAGCCTTAGTCAGAGCACATGTAGGGTTATGCTTAATTTGTAAAATAGATTATCATATTTGTAAAAATTTTAAGACTTTTTTGTGTGTAACTTTGACATGTATGCCAAAGCACATACAAGGCTTTTCTTTAGTATATGATTTGGAGTTATTATAAAAATATAGCCTTCTGTCCGCTTGTATGAGTGTTGTGGATACAGTGAATTTTGAATATTTTTAATGAATTTGAAATACTTCTTGGAGTGAAACACTTTAGCGAATCATGGTTGAGTCCAAACTTTAGTACACTTATATTTATAGATATCTTGAATCAACAAGTGATCATTAAACTCCTAGCCATCATGGCATAATTTTTAACTTTCTAGATCAATAAGATTCTAATTTTTAAAATAGCATTTTTTGCATTATTGATAACTGAAGAAGATGTATTTAAGACTATTGTATTACTCTCCTATAATTAAAGGGAAGGAATTAGTCCATCTCTCAAAAGAATTAACTTATTTATCCCTATGTTATATTCATAACTACTTCTAAGATATGGGTACTGAACTTCTTTCATACCGACAATAATTTTCAGTGGAAATAATTTATAAGAGCATACATAATCGGTTGTGAATGTAAGAAATTTCACACATGGGGTAGATATGCTAGGATCTTATTTGACATTTAATAGCACTCTTTAATGTAGTTATATGAGACCCAAAACTACCAAAGTTCTCTTTGAGTGCTAATTTAAAATCTAAAATTATAAATTCTCAACATAATTGAATAAAAAGGATCTATACTAAGTAAAAACATATTTGGAAGATTTTGTGTTGAACTCCTTGAGAATGATGCCAAAAGGATTCAATTTATTTACCCCGCCTTCATGTTGGATTTCAATTTGGTTTGCAACATGTAGGTGTGTTATGGGTTTACTGTTATCAAATAAAGAACTATTTCTAGCATTAATTCTTCTTTCATAAGAATGAATTATCGTAAATCAATGCATAGGAAACTCTTTAATAGCAACTTTGAACACTATGAAAGAACCTTATAAATGAAAATATTTTAGACTAATTTGTTCTATTGTTACATTTTAATGTTTTCTTATTTTGAAATATTATTGCCCATTTTTTAAGAATTTCAATTATAAATGACCATTGGATTATTAGAAGTGATGGAAAATTCAACCACTTCAATTATAGATCATGAAATGAAGATTCCTTACTCAGATGATCATTGTTTCAAAAAATTGTTTCAGTAGTTACATAATGTTGAATAGCTCTTAAAGTTATTTGAGGTAACAATTATATTCAATAAGTTATATATGTTTCATATTTGTAAGGAGTCTTGTTATAACTGCTTCTCAAGTTATCCCTCACCAAATTCTTTTAAGAAGTGGGGTCTGCCAACATCCATAAGTTAATTTTAATGTCGAAGTGGTTTTCTTAAGTTATTATGTAAGGCTTGATTCATTTGAGAATTATGACATATTTGAATTGATTTTGAATATGTAATGTTAAGTAAGTTTAAAATATACATTGATTTCAAGTACATCGTGAACTTTTGAAATGATCCCTAATATATTATTATTATTATTATTTTATTTAAGAAAATGATGGTCCTTTGATTTATTCCAAACTTCAGTAGTTGCTAAGAGAGTTGCTATTTGCATGTTTTACATTCTTGCAACTTGTATAGTTTTGATGATTCCAAATAATATTGTTTTATGTATTGATATCTCCTAAAACTTTTTGGAAGATTTGTTTTTGCTCTTGTGTGAACTAACATTTAAAGAAAATCAAACTCTAGACTACTGAAGACTTCAAATCAAATTTAGCATGAGAGATTTTGTGAATTGAAGCTTATACTTTTCTTTGAATTAAGTTTGAGAGGGAGTGATTGTAATTGAGTGAATAAACACACACACACTTAAGGAGATCTTTAACAATTTATACTGATCGTACGGGACGATCAAGTCAGTTATCTCCTCTAAAGAGCAATGGAACGAACAGGAGTCGAAGAAAATTTTTCTAAGTCCTGATCGTCTAGAACGAATGTTAATCATCCTAGGATGAAATGTCTTCTAAAAAATTTTTGTTCAGATGAAATTCATATTCGTACCAGGATGAAATGCTCTTTGGAAAAAATTTTCATCTAGACGAACGCAAAGTCGTCCCAGGATGAATTATTCTCTATAAAAATTTCGTCCAGACGAACTCATATTCGTCTCAGGACAAAGTGAACTGACTCTTCAAATTTTAGCGACGTCATGCAGTTTTTTTGGGTATCGTATAACTGTTCGTACCGGACGAACATAGTTTGTATGGGTCGATGCTCTAGTACAATATCAGTTCGTACGAAATACATTTGGTTCAATTCCACACATTTAAATAAAATCATCCAGGATGATCCACGATCGAACGTGACGATCAACTTTGTGTTGACTTAAAAATTTGTAGTTTTTGGACGGGTTTTCTTATATTTCATATAAATAGTGTGATTTAGACTACCACTTAATCTTTTTGCCTACTGATCTTCATGCCTATTGAAAGAAGAGTCAAGGAGAGAGTGTGAGAGAGTGTTTGAAGAAGGATTCTTCCTACTGGAGCATGAAGGCTTCACTTGGTGTTCAAAGAAAAGAATCTTTACTTTTGATTTGTGTTTACTTCACTCTTTTCTCTCTTTCTTCTAGATTTCTTATGAAGAAGATCTGTCAAGGAGATCCGGTTCTCTGCCGACACTTGGATAGTGTGAACTGCCGAAGGGTTCTCTGCCCACACTAGGAGAGTGTGAACATCCAAAGGGTTCTCTGCCCACACTAGGAGAGTGTGAAAGGATAAAGGGTTCTCTGCCCATACTAGGAGAGTATGAAAGAACGAAGGATTCTCTGCCCACACCGAGAGAGTGTGAAAGGACAGACGATTCTCTGCCAATACTAGGAAGAGTGTAAAAGGACGACGGTTCTCTATCGCACCGGGTAGTGGTGGAAGAGAGTTTTGTAAAGGCTTCTATGCCTTGCTGTGGGTGCAAAAAGAGAGTCACTAGTGGGATTAGTGCAATACTCGGAGGGTGCCTCCGGGGACGGGATGTAGGTCATGTTTGATCGAACCACTATAAATCTCATGTCTTTTATTTTTTCGCTGCTTTTTATTTTTCTGTTTTACTATTTCAAAATTATGGTTGAAAATTTTTTTTTATAAAATTCACTAAATTTAAATTCTTAGTTTTAAATTTTAAATGAGGGTAAAATTTTTCTTAAATACCAATTCACTCCCCCTCTTGGTTAGCCGCTGGGACATAAGCTTATGCTTAACAACTTAATTCATAGTGAACAAGTTTCAACAAGTGGTATTAGAGCTTAGTTTTAAAATCAGAAGTTTAGACTACTTTTTGAATAACGTAGATGACTACATTTGGAAACCAAAATACACCTGAGGGTTACTCTATAACTAGAACTCCACTATTCGACAATATTCCTTTTGATTTTTTGAAAACACGCATGTCTACTTTTTTATAGTCACTTGATTATCGTATGTGGATCTTAGTTCAGGAAGGGTATACAAAATCAACTAGACTAGTTGACTGAGTTAGAGTTGAAACGACTTTTGTGGACTGGACAGTAGAAGAACATGACTTAGCACAACTAAATGCCAAATGCTTGAACTGTTTCTTTTGTGCACTTAAATCAGAAGACTTTGCATAACGTATAAGGGGACTAATGAGGTTAAGCAATCTAGACTTAATTTCTTATTGCATGATTATGAACTATTTCGCATGAAACCTAATGAATCCATTTCTGATATGTACACAAAATTCACAGAAATAGTCACCTATTTACATGCATTAGGTAGGGAACTAACGAATGCTGAAATGGTTAATAAGATTATTCGTTGTTTGCCTACTACTTATGATGCTAAAATTACTGCAATTATAGAGTCTAAAGATCTAAACATTTACTCTATTGATAATCTTCTTGGTTCACTAATTGCTTACGAGCAAGGAGTTAGCCAAATAAAGATTGATGCAGATGAACCACGAAGGGAGAAGAACATAGCACTGAAAGTGGAAGAGTCTGAGAGTGAACACTCACAACCTGAGGATGAAGACAACATCACATTAATGACTAGACAATTCAGAAGCTTTCTGAAGAGGAATTAGAAGAGACGTCAACAATGGAATAGAGGTAAATTTAATAGAATTGCCAAAGTTTCAAATGATGTTATTTGCTATGAGTGCAGGAAACTTGGACACATAAAGACAGATTGCCCAAAACTCAAAGCCACTCCTAGTAAGGAGAAGGTAGAGGAGAAACCTTTTATAAAGAAGGGAAAGAAGAAATTTTAAAGATCTTTTTGGGCGGACTCAGCTTCAGACTCGTTAGAGATAGAAAAGGAAGAGGAAGTCACTAATATGTATTTAATGGCCGATAGTCTTGATCAGTCAGATCAAGAAGAGATATGTGACTTAAGTTATGATAAACTTTTTGAAGTTTCTGAACACATACATGATGCACATAGGAAAATGAAGAAAATGCATGCTAGTCTAAGTTTAGAATTTGAAGAACTACAAAAGAATCATGAAATCCTTAGGAAAGATCATGCTTTAATTGATGACAACCACATGAAATTACTTGAAGAGTTTGATAACTTGAATAAAATTCATGAAAATTTAAAATCCTCCTATGCTAAACTTGAAAAAAGATTTTAAAAATTTTAATGATGAATCAGAGAGCAAGATTTATATATCACATTATACAAATCGAATTTTTAAAGATATGAATTCAATTTTACAAATTAACGATAAAAGCTCTCGAGGATAATAGGATACCCCCTAAACTTGAAGATTTCACTAATCCTATTTTGTATCCTAAATTTATGCAACCCCACCCCTAAAAATACAAATGAATAGTAGTAGTAGACTTAGGAATCCTTTTCCAAAAGTTAAATGCAATAATTGTGGATTGTTTGGACACATAGCTCACACATGTACTTTGAAGAAGAAAACTTATTTTGTGTGGAAACCTAAGAAGCATAAACCTAGACATATCATACATGCATCTCTTTATAAATTGCCAAAAGGAGAACCCAAACTTGTTTGGGTTCCCAGGTCTAATGTTTGATAATTTTGCAGGGTCGCTCTCACATAAGACCTCGTGAGAGCATATGGTACCTGGACAGCGGATGCTCAAAGCATATGACTGGAGATACTACATAATTCATATTGCTGGAAGCCAGGAGTGGAGGGAAGGTTACACTTGGATATAACACCATAATGAAGGTGATTGGGATAGGTATGATTGGAAATCTAAAGAAGTTTTACATTGAAAATGTTTTATTGGTAGAAGGCTTAAAGCATAACCTGTTAAGTATAAGCCAACTATGTGATAAAGGATATTATGTAAATTTTTTTCCTACTAACTGCATATTAAGCCTAAATGGTAATGATGTTTTGAATAGTAAAAGGGTTAATAATGTTTATATGCTAGACTTGAATTGCATTCAAACTCCTACTACTTTTATTTGAAAACTGTATCTGATGAGTCATGGCTTTAGCATATGAGACTTTGTCATTCTAGCATGAAAAATCTTAGGAGGATTACCCAAAAGAACTTAGTGAGAGGTATACCAAAACTAGACTTTACTAAGGACCACCTTTGTGATGCATGTCAATTAGGAAAACAAATGAAGTCCTCTTTTCAGTCCAATAAGGATCTTAGAACTAGTAAACCATTGAAGATTTTGTATATGGATCTTTTTGGATTAGTTGGAATTGTAAGTCTAGGAGGGAAGGTATATGACTTTGTGATTGTGGATGATTACTCTAGATTCACATGGGTTAGATTTCTATTTCATAAGCATGAATCATTTGAGGAATTTAGAAATTTTTCGACTTGGATTCAAAGAAAACTTGGGTGTGAAATCATGACTATACAACGTGATCATTGAGGAGAATTTGAAAATGAAAGATTTGAGGATTTTTGTAAGGAGAAAGAAGTTGATCACAATTTTTTTGCACCTAGAACCCCTCAGCAGAATGGGGTAGTGGAAAGGAAAAATAGAACATTAATAGAAGCCGCTCGAGAAATGTTGGCAGAATACTCACTTCCTAAATATTTTTAGGCTGTGGCGATTATCACTGCATGTTATATTCTAAATAGGGTGAATGTGAGATCTTGTTTAAATAAAACACCATATGAATTGCTAAAAGGAAAAACACCTAATTTGTCTCATTTGCATGTTTTTGGTTGCAAGGTGTTTATACATAACAATGGAAAATCTGTCTTAGAAAAATTTGATCCAAAATTGGATGAAGGAATTTTTGTTGGATACTCAAGTGTTGGAAAATCTTATAAAGTATTCAATAAAAGAACTTTGATAATTGAGGAGACCACACATGTTGTATTTAATGAATCTGAAAATTTGAAAGAGCCAAATATTGTAGAAGATGAGATTGAGGATAACTCCCAAAAGATTGATAAAATAAATTTGGAAGAAAATTTGAAAGAAAATATGAAAGAAAATTTGGAGATAGAAAACCCTTTCCCTAGAGATTTAAGATTTTTTAAAAACCATCCAAAAGAATTGATAATTGGTGAACCTAGTGAGGGTGTAAGGACTAGGCATGGATTAACTAAAGAACTCAATTATTTAGCCTTCATTTCTATAATAGAACCCACTAATATTGATCAAGCACTTTCAGATGAATTTTGGATTTTGGCCATGCAAGAAGAGTTAAATCAGTTTGCAAGAAATAAAGTTTTGGAATTAACTACAAGGCCAAAGGATCAAACTATAGTAGAACTAAGTTGGTATTCAAAAATAAAATGAATGACTTAGGAGTGGTCATTATAAATAAGGCTAGATTAGTTGCTAAGGGGTATAATCAGATTGAAGGAATTGATTTTGAGGAGACTTTTGCCCTTGTAGCTAGACTTTTCCGCACTTTTGCCCCTGTAACTACAAGTCCAGTAATTAGGTTGTTAAGTCTAAGTAAATGTCCCAAGGCTACCAAGAGGGGGGTGAATTGGTAGTTTTTAAAATTTTAAACCCTCTTAATAATAAAGTTGAACCGAAATAAAATGTTCTTTTAAAGTTAGTAGAAAAATGTTTTTCAACCACAGAGTTATTAAAACTGAAATTTAAAGTGCGGAAACGTAAAAGCTATAAAGTAAATGACACCAGATTTATAGTGGTTCGGTCTATAACCAGACCTACATCCACTCCTCAGAGGCACCCTCCGAGTATTGCACTAATACCACAAAGTGTTGAAGTTTTTGTAGTCTGGAGTCTGATTTTCCTGAAATGTTAGTACACACAAGAGCAAGTGCAAATCTTCTGACATTGTTAGGAGATAACTATACATTTGAACAATAATGTTTGGAATCATCAAAACTACATAAGTTGCATAATTATAACTCATTCAAATAGCAACTATTCAAACAAAGGACATCCTCAAAAAGTATGAAATGGCAATGCTAAACCTATTAGTACATCTATGAGTTCCTTAGTTCAGTTGGATAAAACCCCTAAGTGAAAATCTGTTGATCAAAAGAAATTTAGAGGGATTATTAGATCTTTGCTTTACTTGACTACTAGTCGACCTGATATCATATTTAGTGTTTGTTTGTGTGCTAGATTTCAATCAGATCCAAAAGAATCATATTTGACAGCAGTAAAAAGGATTTTAAGATATTGATTAGGAGCTCAGAACTTGGGAATTTGGTATCCTAAGTTTAGCTCTTCATTTGAAATAATTGGTTATTCAGATTCTGACTTTGCAGGTTGTAGGGTGGATAGAAAGAGCACTTTTGGAACATGTCAGTTTAATAGAAATTCTTTAGTCTCTTGGTCTAGTAGAAAATAAAATTCAGTAGCCATATCTATTGTAGAAGCTGAATACATTGCATTTAGAAGTTGTGTGGCACAAGTACTTTGGTTTAAACAACATTTGATTGATTTAGGATTAACTATAGGCACTATTCCAATTTATTGTGAAAACACTAGTGCTATTTGTATTTCTAAAAATCCTATTCAACATTCAACAACCAAACATATTGAAATAAGACATCATTTCATAAGGGATCATGTATCCAAAGGAGAAATTGAACTCACTCATGTTTCTACTGAAAATCAACTTGCAAACATTTTTACAAAACCTTTAGCCTTTGATACTTTCAGTGCATTAAGAATAAGGCTTGGTGTGATTGATTTGAATACTTAATTAAAAATGTTTTCTGCAACATTGATATGTGTTTTCTAGTTAATATTTTTGTGTGTGTTTTATGAGTTTTTGATCACTTGTTTGTGATTTTCTGTATTTGAGTTTTTGAAATTTTATGTAGTTTTGGTTGTGTTTGTGTTTTAGTTTTGATTGAATGCATGATTTGAAAATTTTGAGTGACAATCATCCAGGAAGAAAATTTTTCGTACGAAATGAATTGTGTAGTGTGTCAAAATGTCAGATTTTGAATCGTTTGTGTGCAGTTTTTTAGTTTTAATTTTCACTTCGTCTGTATGATCGTCACGGATTAGGTAGTTTTTAATGCTATATTTCATACGTACGAACCTTTGGTTCGCCCGGACGTACACAGGTCAGTTAGATGGAGGGGATGATTTCAACTTCCATTAAAATGATCATAAGTTTTGATCGTCCCGGGACGAACACGTTGTTGAGTCTAGTGAATAGGTTGTTAGACCTAAGTTAACATCCCAAGGCTACAAAGAGGGGGGTGAATTGGTATTTTTAAAACTTAACCCTCTTTTAATTTTTTATTGAACCGAAATTAAACTTTTAATGAAATTTTATAGAAAAGTTTTTCAACCATAAATTTTTTTAAAACAAAAGATAAATGCATAAAATATAAAGCAGTAAAATAAACAACACAAGGTTTATAGTGTTTCGGTCTAAACCAGACCTACATCCACTCCCCAGAGGCACCCTCTGAGTTTTGCATTAATATCAATAGTGTCTCTCCTTTTGCACCCACAGCAAGGCGGAGAAGCCTTTACAAACACTCTTTTCACCACTACCCGGTGCGGCAGAGAACCGTCATCCTTTTACACAAACCCCTGTGTTGGCAGAGAACCGTCCGTCCTTTCACACTCTCCTAGTGTGGGCAGAGAACCCTTCGTCTTTTCACACTCTCCTAGTGTGGGCAGAGAACCTTTCGCCTGTTCTCACTCTCCTAGTGTGGGCAGAGAACCCTTCGTCCTTTTACACTCTCTTAGTGTCGGCAGAGAACTGGATCTCCTTGAAAGATCTTCTCATAAGAAATCTTGAAAGAAGAAAGAAAAGAGTGAAGTAATCCCAAATCACAAGTAGAGATTCTTACCTTTAAACTCCAAGTGAAGCCTTCACGCTCCAGTGGTAGGAATCCTCCTTTGAATGCTCTCTCACACTCTCTACTTGACTTTTCTTTCAATAGGCACGAAGATCAAATGACAAAAAGATTGGGTGGCAGTCTAATTTGAACTATATATATAAAAGATAAGAAAAGCCACCCAAAAACTGTAAGTTTTCAATTCTGTATGCAGTGGATCATCCCGTACGATCGTGGATCGTCCTGGACAATTTTACTTAAAGTGTCGGAAATGAACCTAATGTATATTGGTACGAACTATGTTCGTACACGCTCATCGTCCCATACAAACTATGTTCGTCCGGTACGAAACGGTTATATCATAGGTCGGTTTCCAAAAACTACAGGACGCAACCAACTGACGTAAGTCGGTTCAGTTGGTCCTGGGACGAACAGGTTTTATCCTGGGACGATTTTAAACAGAGAGTTTCGTTCAGGGACGAAAATATATTTCGTCCTGTACGATCTCATCCAGAGAGTTTTGTTCAGGGACGAAAATTAATTTCGTCCTGTACGATCTCATACAGAGAGTTTCATCCTGGTACGAACCTTATTTTTCTTCTTGACGAACATTGCGAGTGAGAATCCTGAGAGTTTCATCCCGGGACGAATATTAAATTTGTCCTGGACGATTAGGACTTAGAAAATTTTCTCCCCGCATGTTCAATCCGTTGCTCTTCTGAGGGGCTAATTGACATGATCATCCCGTACGAGCGAGGTTCGTCCCGTACGATCAATTCACAAAAATTGTCCCCTAAGAATGTGTGTTGTGATTTTTTCAGTCAATTACAATCATTCCTTTCATTTAAAAAATATGATTTACAAATGAATAGTTTGAAG
>NW_021319320.1:0-9667 GCF_001605985.2 Dendrobium catenatum
CCATATTTACCCCCCTACAAACCTAGTGTATAGAGGATAAATTTGTTACTCAGCATTATAGTATTTCATGTAGCCCTTTTATGTTATATACAATAAACTTAATTTTAATATTCTTTTTGTGGAAGCACTGAGAATTAAATTTAGGTTTGGCACTACCTTGATCTTCTGGTTGTGATCACTGTCTAACTAGTTACACACTGTTATGCATCATTAGATGTATATGGGACAGCCTCCATAATTTTTTACTAGGTATGTTGACCCAATACTCAGACTTTAAACTTATTCTATAATTTTGCCGCTACCAAGGGATTGAAGAATTCAATGACGTATATATTCAATAAATTCATATTTTTCACTACAAATATAAATACCTTGAGGGATTGCATCTTTCAATAACTATAGCAACATATCGAAAATTCTTGTAGTCTAATAATGTGAGTACTTCATATGAAACAAATGCAATGTAAAAGATAGCTTCAAGAAAGAAATACACCCATGATGGAACTATGATCTTGCATCTTGTATTAGATTTTTTTTTTTAATTTCACACCATCATTATTTGGTGAATTTGTACTTGGCTCATTATATTCATCTACTAAATTTCATTAAACATTGATACATTATCATGAAATTATCTTGATCGGGCACAAATCTCGAAGCAAAACCCAACTCGAAAACTTCAAAAATTAAATCCGGGAGCACCCGAACTCTGATTTCAGCAAACTTATAGTCAAACTGAGCGTCTCGTAAATACGAACCCAACGACACCAAATTCAACTCAATCTGAGTCCAATTGAGCCCAAATCAAGCGCCCGAAGTACTGTTGGAAAGCTTTTACCACAATTTGAGTTACCAAACGGTCTTCGATTTTAACGAGCTTATACTCGAATCGAGCAGCTCAACGAGACGAATCCAACGAGCCCAAGATCGCCGAATTTCGACATCACTAAGACCTTCAAATGTCCAACGAATGGTGCACGATCAAAGGATTCAACATCAACCGTCCATTCGACCACTCTCTATTCGCCCCTGATCTAACACCTATTTACAAGCCATGCCACTCCAGGAAAATTATAAATAGAGCCCTCATTCTCTATAACGGGGGACCCAAGCAAGAAGAAGAAGTGAAGAAGAAGAGAAGGGGAAGGAGAATCAGCTCCTCCTCGACCACTGCCGGAGTTCTTCTCGCCGCCCGAACACGCCGGGATTCTGTCGGATATTCGGGAGAACGCTGGAATTCTGCCCGACTTCCACGGGACGCTAGAATTCTGCCCAAGTTCCACAGGATTCTGAAATTCTTCCCAATTAACGACACAGTTCCCTCCTGACGTCGAAACTCTGCTCAAATGATGCCGGAGTTCTCCTCAGCCACCAATAAAATCTTACGAATTCTTGCCAAGGGTTCACACCATACAATAGGAATGTTGTGAAACCCTTAAACCTTAAAGGAAATTTTTGGCTAACTCAGAGAAGTTCGCCTGAAATGGGTTCATCTGGGACGAACAGTTATAATTTTTGATTTCGTCTGTACGAATCGTTTGGACAAATTGAATGTGAACTGATTATAGGCGTTCGTCCTGGTACGAAATTAATTATCGTCTGTACGATAGTTGTCTGAGAACAGAACAGAGGCGTTCGTCCTAGTAGTAACCTAAATATCATCTGTACGATCACAAATATATAATCCTAATATTTATTTCTTCGTTTGATCAGTTCGAAGGGAGAGAAAGAGCAGGAGAGAGAAAGAGAAAGGGAGAAAGAGGAAATTCTATTTTTAGGCGACTTTGGGTCATTTTCATCCGTCGACGCAGTTGAGAAAGTGTTCGACTCCAAGTAAGGCACATTATGCTATCTTAATTTTCAAATGTGAAAATTTTGGCGAATATCTTGATTAAAATTTTGTTTTCGTTAGCAAAAAATAGGGATAAGTTTGCACTGGTAAAACTTTCACTACGTAACTTTTTATATATTATAGATAATATGATTATGTACATTCTGAATATTTTCTCGAAATTTGTCACCTATTATTCTGAAATCTGAGGGGTTTTTATTGAATAGAAAGTTATCGGGACATTGAAAAATAATGTTATAGTACAATGAAAGTCTTAAAACATTGTTTTACACAATCCCTGATAATTTGGTAATTTTTTGAAACTGTGTATTTTTACCTCGTTAGATTTTTTGTTGTCTATCATTATACAACACTCTGATATTTTGATACATGCTCAATTACTCTGAAATTATTATGATATAATGATATTTGTGCACATGTGATTAAATGATATTTGTTGGGAGTTATTAGGGGCTAGAATCCTTTGAGATTCTATCTGTGTCAGGAAATTTCAAAGAGTCATATGGGGCCAGAATCCTTTGAGATTTTGTCTGGGTCCGGGAAATGTGATCTGAATCTGATATGTTCTACTGCTGTAAGCACAAATAAAAAGGGAGTCGTCATAAGGGGTCAAAATCCTTTGAGATTCTGTCTGGGTCTGGGAAATGTGATCTGAATAACACTGTGATATGAATTTACATTTACTCATTTATTCTGTACTGTTATCTGATTCATCTGTTCTGTACGGTTATCTAATTCATCTGTTATGTACTGTTATCTAATTCATCTGTTCTATACGGTTATTTGAATCATAGAATATTTGTTATGTATTTATATTTTTCTGTTTGCGATTCTTAGTTCAGCGAATTATTTAAAATGCGATTAACTGATTTTAAATATTCAGTAAAATGTACTTGAAATAAAAGAATGTTTGAAAATTTAGATTGGCTTGTGTGACTTGCTGAGCTGTTATAGCTCACTATGGTTTTACTCGTGGTTTCAAGATCTGGTAAAGGGAAAGAGATTGTGGGCTAGCTGTTCATGATCAGATTTAAGGTTATAGGTATTTTTTTTATTTTGATTTTTGTACAGTCATAGCTAGTTTACTTTTCAGTTCTATAATTCTTGTATGTAGTCATGGGCTGTAGTGTACATGATTATTTTGATGAATGAAAGAGCCTTTGTGGATGAGTTTTTCAGTATTTGGATATTTTAGTAGCTATGTGGTGTATCATTATTTTAATGAATATCGACAGAAAAATTTGAAAAAATTCCAAAAGTAGATCCTGAGGTTAGCCTGTCACGGCTCAACACGATAGGACCTATCCTGATCAGGTTGGGTTGTGACAAATGTGATGGCTAATGAGAGGATGTTCGGTATGGTTATAGGATGTGAACATCCAAGCATAGTTCAAACACAATATTTTAGTGTCACTCTAACTCGATCTTTTCCTTATAGCGTCACTGAAGCCAATAGTGGCTGCGGAAGTGATTTAGGTCAGTTAACAAGTCTTGGAGAAGAGCTACACTCATTATATAATGAGATTAGAGTTTTTCAATCATTAAGCTTCGAGATGAGATAGTTTATGCAATAAGTTCAAATGCCTCACTCACCTCCGGAAGCTCTCAAATGGTATGAAAAATTTCAAACTTTAGTTTTAATACCAGTTATTTGACTGTTAGAAACTTATAATTATCTGACCAGTTATTTGGCTATGAAAATCCTTTGATAGCTATTACTTTAATGAATTGAACTGTTTGACATGAACTTCTATATTATGTGACTCATTTTATTCACATTCTAATATTCTTTTGTGTATTTTGTTTATATTCTTTCATAGTTATTTGAATATTAAACAAGTGCAACAACAATCAAAAGGTGATGGCAATATACTTATGTTTATCTTCTTAATCTAAAGATTATGGTTATGCTTTATTGATGTTTATCTCTTAGTATGTTTATCCTGTTTTGTGGATATCTATGTTCTCTATCAATGTGAGCTCAATCAATATTCCTTTTTAGTATTTTTTTTTTTTAATCTTATTTCATGACGTGGTGATGGCTATGTTGTTATTAGATTTATTTAAATTTAGTTATTGTGTTTTTAGCATAAAGAGAAAGTTTTCATATATAAAACTTTTGATAAACAATTGGAGCTCTCGTCATCTATTTACCCACATATTCAACCACTCTATTAGCCTTCCATTGGTTGTAGAAGAAATTTTAACTAAGGGAATCCTAAGTGATTTCCATTGTGTAGTATAATGTGTATCATTAACATATGATGAAGGAGAAGGAGATAGAGATGATGAGCTATATAAATTAAATTGAGATGAAAATAAGTGAGAAAGAAGTTCTTTACTTATTCCATTTAGCAAATTTTCATCAAGGAGAGGCAAAATTATTGCAACTTTATTCATTCTCAAGTAGTATTTTCTTATAAAATATTCAATTCAAGAAAGAATATGCATGAGTGAATGAATTGGATGTGACTCTTCCACTTGTGACAATAGTCTGAGCTCTAAGAAAGT
The DNA here is from genome assembly GCF_001605985.2 of Dendrobium catenatum. Lineage (NCBI taxonomy): Eukaryota > Viridiplantae > Streptophyta > Magnoliopsida > Asparagales > Orchidaceae > Dendrobium > Dendrobium catenatum. The sequence goes on from NW_021319320.1 coordinate 4,364, forward strand.
AGGAATGTTGGAATAAGCTTAGTGGTGTCAGCAAGATGAAGGTCAGGTTGGTCGTGGCGTATGTTTAGTGATGGTCAATGCAGTAGGTGGGAGCAAGTTGATTGTCGTGCTCAAGTGCTCACGAATAAATGACCAAAGTGAGCACAACCAGGGCATTGTTCGAAGATAAAGAGAAGATCTTTTACGGCGATTTTAACCATGGCAAAATAAAACTATTTTGTTAAATTATCAGTGATTTAAATTGCTATTATAGATGAGATATATCAACGGGTTGAGAACTGTTATCACAAAATCCTATAACTAGAACTACTTTTAGTAGTGATACAATACTTCACATATAATTTTGGCTTCGTTTGGGGAGACTTTTTTAATGCTTTTTAAAATAGATTTTTAATATAAAAATATTTTATATAAAAAAATTTTGTACTAAAAAATTATTTTAAAAAATAAGAAAATAATCATCCCAAATAAAACCTTAATGATGTAGTCATACAAACTCTCAAACATTTATACCTCGACCTTCTTATATATGAAATATTTTCGTCATCAATGAGATCATAGATATTCTTTTAATTAACAGAAAACCCTCAATGCGTAGTAAATTCATTGGGGCCCACTGCTTCACAATCCACGTGATATTTAGCTCAATCTGATGAGATGCTTGTTGGGGATAGATCGCTAGTTCTTACTTCAAAATAATATATATATTATGAAAATGCTAAGCTCTCCGGCAAATAAATGAATTTTTTTAATAAATTCTTACTAAATAGGGCTTAAGATTTCATTTGGAATAATTTTTTTTTACTATTTTATTTTTCAGAACTCAAGCATAATTTTTATTTGGCCATTATTTTTTCACTATTTTAAAAAAAATTGTAAAGATTTATTTTATCTACGGTAGTTTTATAAAGCATTAAAAAAATTGTTCCAAACAAAGTCTAAGATTTCATTTACGATTTATTTCTCACTGCTTTCTAATATAACTTTCTAGTACAAAAAAAAAAAAAACCTTGAAAATTATTTTAGAAGGCAACAAGAAATTTGTCTTAAATCAAACAAAGCCTAAGACTTTGTTTAAAATAGTTTTCTAATTTTCTTACTACTTTGTTTTTCAAACATCAACCTTAATTTCTGTTTGGTTATTATTTTTTTACTACTTTCAAAAAAATTTATACTAAGAAGTTGCTTTCTAAATAGCTTTAAAATGTTACCTTCAGAATAACAGTTTTACGAAGAATAAAAAAGCCGTCTCAAAAGAAAATCTAAAAGTGAGGAAAAAGAAGCTTAATATTATATTAAGCTTAATTTATTATTAAATAGGAGATTACACTAATCTTTATACACACGTCATGTAATGCATCACCATGCTTTGAATTTTGAATGGTTGAGTTTTGAAACATATGAAATTTGAAGAGGACTTTTGGGACAAAGCATATAAATTTGTGGCCTCTCAATCTAATTAAGTACCGCAGGGGAAATTTGACTTTTTATTTTTTACAATGTAAAACTTTGGTTTAATATTTTAATCATATTTTTTGTTTAACTAAATATTCTTGAAAATGATTTTTAGAATAAAATATTCTTAAATATATGATAAGAATTTATACTCATCAAATCATATCTCGCATGAATTATATGCATGAACACCATTTTTTGCTTCTCCCAATATATCACTACCTTTCTTTTTCTTATTGGGGGGTTTCTTTTTTTTTTTTTTCTTTTTCTCTTGTTGTGGCATTTTTTTTTTCGACACTAGGGTAAGTAGATCGTAACATTATTTAGAAATTTTGATGACTAGTTGAATATGACTTTGATGTGTATGAGACATAGGAGCCTAAACATAGAGAATAGAGCAAACTCGGCGTCACACAAAATCAGGGATAGATCACTCAAGGGAGCAATTTGAGATAGATGCAAGATTTTTTCTCCTGCCATTCCTACCTATCTATCATAGGTAGCTCAGGAATCCTCTAGACCCGGCTTTCTCTTTTAAATGGATTGATTTGTCAGTTTATAAGCTACTAAGCCGGAAACCAATGTTAGTTTATTGATATAGCTTTTAGCTCATTATTGAAATATCTAGGCATGCACATTAAGAATGAAGTAGTACGATCGTACAATTATCATTGCTTAGGAACATTCTCTTTTTTTTTTTAGGTCATTCTTCCACAAAGGTAACAATCGAAGCTCTTTGAAACTCGGGAAGCCCTCAGGAATCATTTTCTCTTCTCTCCTTGATCCTTATTCAGATAAGCAACTTTGATCTCTGACCAATCCTTTTATGTCACTTAGTATATAAGGTAATTATAAGGTTGGATCGGCTGGCGTGTGCACGCCAATCCTACCAAGCATTACATCGCCACAGCAAGGAGCTTTTGTCCAAGGTAGGAGCACACTAGAGAATATTTCTCTAGCGCATGAGTGAACACATGAAGTGAATAGAAAATGCAGACGTGCATAGCAATAGAATTCTATGTTCAGTTAGATATGGAGGAAGCATATGATAGGTTCTAGTGGGACTTCTTATTCATATGGTGTGCTAATCAATAGACTTTTTTGTTCCTCAGATATGACAAGGGATAGCAACTGCAACAAATCCTCATATATCGAGCTTCCTTTAAATGTAAAAAAGTGCTTGATACGGCATCACAAAAAATATTTTGATCGGACACGAATCTCGAGGCAAAAGCTAGTTGGAAACTTCAAAAATTAATTTTGGGAGCACCCGAACTCCGATTTCAGCGAGCTTACAGTCAAACTGAGCGTCTCGGAAATACAAATCCAACGACACCAAATTCGACCCAATCCGAGCCCAAATGAGTCCGAATCAAGGGTTCAAAGCGCTGTTGGAAGGTTCAAACCGCAATTTGAGTTATCAAACGGTATCCGATTTTGACGAGCTTATACTCGAATCGAACGGCTCGACAAGACGAATCCAACGAGCCCAAGATCATCGAATTCCGACATTACTAAGGCCTTCAAATGACCAACGAACGGTGTATGATCAAAGGATTCGATATCGGCCGTCCATTCAAACCACTCCCAATTCGCCCTTGATCTCACGCCTATTTACGGGCTACGTCACTCCAGAAAAACTATAAATAGAGCCCTCATTCTACACCAAGGGGCTCAAGTGAAGAGAGAGAAGGAGAAGAGGAGAAAGGGGAAAAGGAGATTCCTCACCTTCTCGACCACCGCCGGAGCTCTTTCTGCCGCCTGAAGGGAACTCTGCCGGATTTTCAGGAAACGCCGGGAATTTGCACAACTTCCACGTGTTGCTGAAATTCTTCCCAATTTGCAACAGAGTTCCCTTCTGACGCTGAAACTCCGCCCAAGAGAAGCCGGAGTTCTCCTTTGTCAACAACAGACATCGGACTTCTACCCGACGTCAAACCTTCACTCTTCGCTAAGTTTCTACCCGACGTCGGACTTCTACCGGTTATCGGACTTCGCTAGACGTCTACGCAAAGATGGATTTCTTTCCATTGCTGGACTTCAACCTGACGCTGTCCTACTGATCTTCGTCATCAGACTACAGTCCTTCCGACATCTGTCGCCAGCCGACTACGATCCTCCTGACTTACGTCGCCCGCCAACTACAGTCTTTCCGACATCCGTCGCCCATTGAATACGGTCGTCCTGACTTATGTCGCCCGCCGACTACAATCTTTTCGACCTCCGTCGTCCGCCGACTACGGTCCTCCTGACTTACGTCACCCGCCGACTACAGTCCTCTGTCGCAAGCTGACTACGGTCCTCTTGAGCTACGTCGCCCGCCGATTACGGTCCTTCCGACCAAACGAACATGTCAATAATGACTCTTTGTATTTACATCATGTAATGTACTCCATAAGATGTACATCAAGCTAAGGCCTTCTCCCAAGGAAGGGCCTCATTTGTAATCGACTGCAAATACTAGTGGATTCGTTCAAACTGGGCTAGGCCCCGTGGTTTTTCCCCCTTTTATAGGGGTTTTCCACGTAAAAATCTTGGTGTCTCATAAATGCTAGACCATCTCTTCTTATCTGATTGCGTGCAGGATTTTCGTACAACGCTAAGACGATAAACTTTATATTTCTCTACCGCCGCGAATACTCTTGGACGCAACAGTGCTGGAAGAAATTGTGAACATTTTTAAAATGATTCTTTCATGAATTATATTAGTTAAGAGTAAGAAAGTTTATGTGATAATGAGTTATTGATGTTATTTTGATTGAAACACGAATGTGATAATTGGTCAAAACAGGTTTGAACTTTGTATGAGTAAGTGGTGGCTTGGTTTGAATAAGTCATTTTTGTTATGACCTTATTTCAATTAGATTCTAACTTTATTTAAATCAAATTTGAACCTTGTTTGAATCGGATTCGATCAATAATTAAATCAAATTAATTTGAACCATATTTTTATCTTTGCCAAAAATTATTTGAATATAGTTATAACATGATTTGAACCTAGCTTTATCATTATTCAAATTCCTTCGACCGTTGCTCGATTCTTCTTTGAACCTTGTTCTAGCTCATTTTGATATACTTTCCAACAATGTTCAAAGCAAGTCTGACCTTGGATCAAAGTTGATTTGAATATTGTTCTAACAAGATATTGATTTTTTCGTACTTATTTTTAAAATATTTTTCTTACATTGCACATAAATTATACATTAATTTTCTTTAGTTGTATGATGGAGAATTGAAAGAGTGTAACCTATTAGTTGGACATTTATTAAAAATGAAGCAAATTATTGAGGGTTCCAAAAAAATATTATGGTGGAAGATATCATAGATCTTGTGATGTCTTAGAATCTAGGGGAATAATTCAAATCCTAAGCCTATAATTACACACTCAACCACCAGAAGATATTACCAATATCTAAAAATCCAAATACTAAAGCAATATGAACATGCTTAATTTTATCAAAAAATAATTACACCAGTCCAATAAACTTTCAATTGTATATACATCATAATAAATAAAATCTGTATTACAAAAATTAATAACTTGATCACTCAAACTTAGAATTGTTGGATTTTTATATCATAATATAAAATGCGGAAATAAAAATCAGGATTTTAAAAAAATTAAATTAAGTCATTCTCAATATTAATTTTCTTAATAAATAACTTTATAATATGAAATGAAGAAAACTTTACCGAATAATTGATTGACATTTGAGATCTTCTTCGTTGAAACGTTGATTGAGCCCGTAAGCCTTCTTCTTCTAATCACCCCACCAAATATATTTTAGTGAGTGGGCACAATCAATCAATTATGGATGAACACTTTTTCTTTTGAATCTAATTTATATT
>NW_021319320.1:10353-66723 GCF_001605985.2 Dendrobium catenatum
TATATAATCATATTATATAAAGTACCTCAATTCTTAATATCTCCATATCGAATAATCCGGATAAGATTATTCCATTCTTAATGTTGATGGACCGTACTAATAATATTTAATTATAGATTCCAACTATAATTAATAATTATGAACTTGTTTTGATTATTATCCATAATTCAATCCTCTTGTATATAATTATATACTAAATTATGGTTACATAAATAATCATGGAATAAAAATATTATATCAAATGATAATATCGAAACATGCTAAACTTGTCTTTAAATATTTATTTCCATAGAAAATATATTACAATAATATTTCTTTAGGGCACATTCCCTAATAAGAATATCCTATTTCTATACTTTTTACTCTATCGACCCCTTCCCTTTCCTTTAAATATCAGAAAGAATCGAGTGAGCATAATCAGATCAATAAACTTTTTCTCCTAACCCATCAAATATATCAAAATTTAAATTAAAATGCTAAATTGCAATATAATAAAAAAATAGTAATGTATGAAGAATAAATGAAGTACTAGTAAAACATGATTTCATAAGATTTCTATGCATACTTATTTTCAAAGGTATCACTTAATTGTCATGCCACTTTCATAGAGATTTTCAGATACATCATAGAATACTTGCCATTTTCTAAAGTACTAGCTTCTTTGTTTGTCATGAATAAATCCTAGCAATTCATTTTCTTCTTATAATAAAGGAAACTAATTTATCTTATGGAGTTATATTCAATTATTTTTTTTATGGTTGAGCTTGTGGCTTTTGAACACTAGCTATTCATTTATATTATTGTTATGGGTACAAATGACAAGCTTTTATTTTTAGTAACATTATTGATCTTCCACAATAAACTATTAAAGTAAAAAAAAAAAAAAAGATGGCATATATCTCATAGTTTATAGGTTTATTATCTTGACATTAAACTTATTAGTTGCCACTATTATAATGAAAGAGAGCATTTTTTGTAATGAGAATTGTCAAGCATCGAACGCACAATAGAATAAGTTATGACCAGCTCAATGATTGTGTAGTGCCATACATTTAAAAGAACCAATTTAATATGATTTCTAATGAACTTGTAATGCAACTCCATAAAAAAGGGATAAAATAGATTTTAAAGTTTATAATCATTTGTCAATTTATTATTCATAAGATTGATTTTAGTCATACAATTTTTATTTTTTATGTTTAATCAATTATGTAGTAAGTTTATCCATCTTTAAAAGAGAGGCTTGTTACTCCCCAGTATTTGCTACTCACTTTGATTTAAAAAAAAAAAAAAAATTAAGGCAACATGCATAATTATGCATCACAATATAAATTAAATTTGACTTAATTTCTAATATTTAAATAAAAGAAATAAAAAAAAATCGCCTACATATTTTAGTATAAACAGCACAAATCTCTAGGGTTGTCAAAACCGGGTCACGGGTCGGGTTCGGGTCCAACCTAAAATTGACCAGACACTGTTCAACCCGACCCGTTTTTGCAAACGAGTCGGTTTTTCGAACCCGAACCCGACCCGCTTCGGGTCCGGGTCAACCAGAACCCTACCCAATTAGGGTATTTTATTAAACTTTTTTATTTAATTCAATTTATTTAAATCTAAATCAAATTAAGATAAGATTTACTTCAATTAATTTAAAATAAATCAAGATTAATTTAATTTGAAATATCATTTACTTATTTCATAAAAATCCATTAAAACCCTCCTAAATTAATTAAAAACGGATTAAACCGGGTTGATTTCGGGTTTCCAGGTCAACCCAAACCCGACCCGGTTTTACAAACAGGTCGAAATCCCTAACCCGAATCCGACCCGGTTCGGGTTCGGGTCAAACCGAATCCAAAATTTTCAGGTCGAGTTCGAGTCGGATATTCGGGTCGGATCAAATATTAACACCCCTATAAATCTCCATGCAAATTAGATTGAGTATGAAAGGAACTCTGTCCAACAATGTGAGCGTAGATATTTTACCAAAACTAAAACGTTCAAATAAAATTATTTTCTCAAACTCCGTATTTTGTTATTCTTTAGAAAGCTTGTAAGGGAATTAATAAATAATAATAAAATTGTTTGTCCAAATCAATTATTATTATTTTAGATTTTCCAGAAAAGAATATCATTCGAGAAGCCAGCCTTCATTTTCCACGTGTATATGTAAAAAAAAAAAATCTTCGACACGCGGCAATTCAATTTTCCGCTATATAGGCCGTCTTGTCTTCAATAGATCCCACTAGAGGGTTTGGTGGTCGCCTTCATCCTTCTCAGTCTCGTCGGCTACATTAAAGATCCATCACGCTTTGGCAAGGATTCGGAACCCAAAACTCCTCCTTTTCCACGCTGACTTTCCGTTGAAAGTACGGAGAGGAAAATCTAAGCCAAACGCATCCCTTCTACAAGTAGCTTTCGTCTCACTCTCCTTGCTCCTCCCATCTCATCTTCAGTCGATGCCCACTGGGATTCGAACAGTGCCACGATCATGGTTTCGAGTAAGGAGAAGCTGTGGAGCCGAGCTTGGAGATGGGTAAAAACTATTTTTTTCGTTGCCAACATGCTCGCTTCCCTCTTCTTCGTCTGTGCTCCTCCGCTTCTCGTCGTCTTTCTGGATCTTCTCATCCCTTCCGCCCTCCTGGCCGCCGCGGCCGGCGGCTCAGGGGCCCCGATGTTGTCTGTTCAGCTCAGAAGCTATCGATTTGGGGCTTCTTTCGTTGACTTGCCGTTGCTTTCTGCTGCAAGATCGCTTCTTCTACTATGTATGTTTTGAAGATGTGATAGTGGCCACTTTATGTTTGATGAAATTTCTCTGAGTGAATTTGGGTTTTTTTGCAGGTTTCTATATGTGTTGGAGTGGGAAGGGGCCGTATTTAGGATTGGCGACAGTATTTGCTGTGGTGTCGGCGGGGTATGTGATGCTTAAAGCGGTCGCCATGTTTGGAGCTGAAGCAGGAACCGGGAGACGCCATATATTGTCGTTTGGGGAGAAGGAGGGGCGGCCGGCGGTGGAGGCTCTGTTCTTGAGCTCTTTTGCTTTGGCCATGGCTCACCTGGTGGCGGCTTATAGGACCAGTTGCAGGGAGAGACGAAAGCTGCTTGTTTACAAAATCGACATTGAGGCGGTATGAACGAATTGAATTTCCTTCATGTTTCCTCCATTTCATCAGAGTTTAATCATCCATTGTGAAATTGTAGTGGTTCTTATTGACTAATTTATGCCTATCTGTCTGTTAATTGACTATGATTCTGATTAATCATAACACAGGAACTTGAGTTTTTTTCAATTTACTAGTCATTTAAATTGAGCTCGAACTAAACAGAGAAATTCAAATTCTTACCCTTGTATGTTGTAATCTAGTTTAAAGAGCAAATTAGAAATAAAACTAATTGAAGAAAGTTGAACACCTTTTGCCATTACACTAAAATTGGTTTTGATGTATTAAATTCTTTTGTTTTGCTACTAATGGTTCTACATATTAAAGACGATGGAATCCAAAAATTGAGGAGTTTTTGGATAATTTAAGTTTAGAATGACCCCTTTATGTATTTTTTGTTGGATCAGCCACGCATTCATGAGTGCAGGCCTAAGGTGATTGTGGTAGTGGTTATAATTTTCCATGGTTTTAGTGGTTTAGGTTTGATTTTGATTGAAACCTGTTGGAAATCATTATGAAGAGTTTCATTTAGTTTTGTATTTCAAATTGAACTCGACTTTGATAAGCATTTTTATTTCATACCTTCAATATATTTTGTAAAATTTTATCATATCAAAGTGATTGAAACTACAACCAAAATAGAAACTCAAAATTACAAGAACTATCAAAACACAAGAAATTACAGTGGGATAAAAAATTAAACAGAAAATGGGTTTTAGAAACTTGATTGTAATGGGGGTATGATATATCATTGATTAAAGTTTTTTTTTTTAAGAAAATGATCAAAATGGTCCACCTATTATTTATGGGGGGCTATTTTAATCTCAGACTATATTAAACATCTTATTTTACCTCTACACTCCTTAAATAGGTGTCATAATAGTCCCACAACAACATTCTATTTATGGGGGGCTATTTTAATCCAGACTATATAATAAGTTTGATTTAATCCTTAAAAATAGGAGCCAAAATAAATTTGAAGTCAAAAGTGATGGAAATTGAAGATAAAGTTAATGGATACAGTTAAAAATGAAGTTATTTTAAGAATATACATTCTTTTCTTAAAATTCTTACAAAATCTAATTTCCTCTTTACCTTGTTTCTATGAGTATAGTAACTGACTTCACATACAATAGGAGCAAGATAATTTTTATAATAAATAATTTTATTTGTTATTTTTTATCTTTATTTCATTGTAATGAAAAATATTGAGTGTATTTTTTTTTTAGTTTTTATGTTAATTTTATTGAGATTATTGATGAGTATGAAGCAGTTAGTAGTATGCATCAACATATTCCTTTAACTATTAGATGTGATACTAAATACAATACTCTTATGTTTCTTGATGGATACTCGTTAGTGCGACAACATTTTCCTTAGTGTGGATTATTTGGCTGAAGGTAACTGGTTTGTGGTTTTGGTGGAAATTGGGAGGTTGCTTACCCCTTCACGCTTGAATAACTTGTAATGCCGAAGGACTAAAATTTTCAATTAGTTTACTTTGAGGTTTTTAACCGTTAAGTGTCCACATTCATTGGGAAACTTTGTTTCAAAAATAGATGGCAACGTGTTATAGTGGTCTTCTCTTGGACTAAATAATTAGTAAATGTCATTTTCAAAGGTATTTATTTTTCTTCAATCTCTGACCAAGAATTGTATGATGCAGGTGTCTGTTTACAATAATGACTTCAACTACCATAAAATTGCATTAAGCTAGTAAAGAATGATGGTCTTATGGAGAAGGAGACAGTTGTCATCCTTATCTGGAATTTCAGGTAATATAGAAAAATTCAATTGTTATATTCAATTCTTTTTATTGCTAATATATGCACCAATCATATACAAATGGAGCATTATGATATCATTACTCCTTTACCATTGCTCTATTAAAAAAACTTTTCCATTTTTTTACTAGCTGAATAGCCCGAACTTCATTAATTAAGGTTTTGTTTGGGATGGCTTTTTTGTTGCTTCTTAAAGCAACTTTTTAATACAAAAAATTTAATTATTGAACTAGAAAGCTGCTTAAAGAAACAGCAAGATAGTCGTCACATATGAAGCCTAAATCGCATTCTGACATTCATGTTGGATGGATGTTCTCTCATCACTGCGAGATTATTGTGTAAATATTGAGCAAGAGAGGGGGTTTTGCGCGTTGGTTCAGTATTTGTTTTCTCTATTGTACTATATTGATCTCTATTAAATAATAAATTGATGTGAAACCTATACAGAATAATATAGAGCACAATATGTACTAGTAATCGATGTCTTACTCCTTAAGTTCGAGAGAACAAGATAAAAATAGCCTGACAAATTTTCCAGACCTTAGAATACTAATATTAACACTGACGGTATGAAGATATCCTCATCAAGTGATGAGTATTTGTGCTCACCTAATAATTTCTCCTCAATATGCAGTTTCTAATTTGAAAACTACAAGTCTGACACCTTCTAATCCTCCTAAGAATATGATTATCCATATTTGATGAGCTTTTTATGTAAAACTTCTAGTATTTAGACAATTTAAACCTTCGATTATTACTTCTTGATGCCTAATCTTGATGAATATTGTCTTGTTACTCTGTTGCAGTTTAAAGGCATGGAGTTATGATCGAAAGAGCAAGAGAATGGTTGAGATTCTTCACAATTATTATGCACAGCAAAGAATTATTATGCACAGCAAAGGATCCATTGCCATCTAATATAAATAGTCTAGGATGAGTTTAACGGCCAATTTTTCTGGATTATTTTACTTTTTACTCTTTGGAGCAACATCTTTCTGAAAGTTTGTGTAAATAGGCAAAGTGATGCATGCTTCATGTAGCTTAAATTGTACATATTCATCTTGAATTCAATCAAATACAGTTGTACAGTAATTGTTATAGAAATAGAAGCCATTTTGATATCAACTGGACCTTTTGTTTTTTGAGTTGAATTGAACCGAGCTGAATTTATAAATATCAAACTGAATTCGAACCATTATAACAGAAATGGATCAGAACATTTTGGTTTGGTTTCAGCTTAGTTTTCATTTCAAAATTGATTGTAATCAGCACAAGGTTTTGCTCTCTTCCTCTGTATCAATGTCTTATTGAAGAATGATATTTTTGATAATATCTGTTGAGAAATGTTTTTTTTTTCCCCATGGTTACTAATGCTACATTTCAATTTGTACATAAATTGTAGATCTCAAAACTGAAACCAAGCCAAAATGTTCACTTCTTTGTTTTTTTTTTATATAGCTTCCTAGAAATCATGCAACCACACAACTCACCTTGATCTGTTGGTTGGGAGCTTAAGCTATGAACTAAGAGGTCTTGGATTTGAGTCTTGTATATACGACGTGTATGTGAGTCTGCCTTAATTGTCCTAAATGTTTCCAAAAAAAAATTCCCGCAAGCTGCGGTTGCTAATGATTATGGGCCATTGAACAATAATTGTGTAGAGCAGTTGAGGGGATTAAGCTTGATGATTATTAGCTAACGGGTAAACAACTGATAGCCAAAGAGAAGAAACTGTTTGAGATAAATTGAATTGCATAAGCCTATGGCTCCGACCTGACGGCAACATGAGGAAATTGCATGGAATGAACCTAATGATGAAAGAATTGATGACCAATGTTGACCTGCTAGCCGATATGCTCCATTGAAAAAATTAGGGGTGTCAAAATACGACCCGAAAATTTCAAGTTATGGTCAAGTCAAATCCGAAACGGGTTACATTCGGGTTCAATAATTCGACCCGTTTCAAAAATCAGGTCGGATTGACCCTTTGACTCGAAATTGACTCGTCTTTTTACTCGAAAACCCATTTTTGACCCGGCAACCCGAGATTGACCGATTTTTGACACGAAAAGCATAGATTCCTGTTTTTGGACCCGAAAACTAGCATTTTCTATTGGCACCGGGTCATTCGGTTCATGTCGAGTTGACCCAAACTTGAAGCGGGTCAGATTTGAGTCCGAAAAATTGACCCGTTTGCAAACGGATCGGGTTCAGGTTGACCTGAATAGTGTCGGGTCAGTTTCGGGTTCGACCCGAACCCGACTCGTGACCTGAAATTGACACCCTTAAGAAAACATGATTGATTTTGATGGCAAATAATAAAATATAATTTAAATTCAAAATACTCGGTGACTGGAGTTAGATATTAGCCAATTGCGATGTAGTTTGGACATTATCGATGGAGTATGAATATTGAAAAATATTGGTTAGAGGATATCCAATTTTATGGATCAACGTGCATTGGCAAATGGTGATGATAGTTGTCTATACTTAGATGCTGGAAAGCGTTGGGAGTTGGACTGTAATAGATGTCGAGTGATATTGGTGAATTGTGAATATCAGGTGATGTTGGTTGACAAACTTTCAATGTTGTGGGTCAATGGGCATCAATGAAAGGTGATGGAGGGAATAAAGGGTTGTACAATAGTGGAGGTTTCGAATTGGATGTTAGTAGACATTATTTAATCATGGGATCTTGAGAAACATCAAAGGAGATTGGTTGGTAGATCTTAGGAGTTGGACTTTAGTGTTCATTGGTTTGCTACAAGTAGGGGTGTCAAAATGATTTTTTGGGTCAGGTTCGGGTCCAACCCAGAATTAACCCGGTTTCAACTCATCTGGCTCAAACCCAACCTGATTAGGTAAATGCATTATGTCTATACCCGAACCCGACCCGGCGCTAACCCAACCAGTTGACTTGTTTGAGTGCAATAGGTGAGCGAGCAAGAGCAACGAGCACGAGCGTGATAAATGCGATGGATGAGCCTAACGAAGGATAATTTCAAATGGGGGGAGGCAGCCACTCAGACATTTGAGCAGCTAAAGAAAGCCATGACTAGTGTTCCTGTGTTAGCACTATAATGTTTTAGCCAACCATTTGCACTAGAGACTGATGCATTAGGCTATGGGTTGGGAGCAGTTCTCATGCAAAGGCAGAGGCTTATAGCTTATTTTAGCCAAGGGGTGACTATCAGGGCTAAATTGAAATCAGTATATGAAAGGGGACTGCATGAGATTTAATTAGAAATTCAGAAGTGGCGGCCTTACCTATTGGGGCAGCCCTTCATAGTTAGTACCGATCAGAGGAGTTTGAAGTTTTTGTTGGAGCAGAGGATGATGACAGACGAGCATCAGTGGTGACTTTCCAAGCTGTTGGGGTTTGACTTTGAGACCCTATATAAGCCCATGTTAGAAAATAAAGTGGCATCTCTCTCTCAAGAAATAATGAAGATCCCTAGGTTATGGCTCTATTAGTCCCCATGGTGGTGGATTATAAGGAGTAAGAGAGCGAGCATAATGAAGAGCCAAGTAAAATTAGAGGTGATTTACTACAGAAAATGGATAGTCATCCTGGTTATTCCTTGGTGGGTCATAAGTTGCTATACCATGGACAATTTGTGCTATCAAGGACATCACCACCCATCCCTCACTTATTACACGAGTTTTATGGCATAGCTATTGGGGGACATTCGGGAATCCAAAAGATATTATTGATTGAAAGCGAAACTATACTTGGTGGGAATGCAGAAGGATGCGGAGAAGATGGTAGTCATTTGTGATGTATGTATAGACACAAGTACCAGGCTATGGATCCTAGTGGTCTTTTACAGCCTTTAGCTTTACCCAAGAATATATGGGAAGAGATGACTATGAACTTCATTGAGGGAATGCCTAAGTTAGAAGGATTCACTGAGATTCTAATTGTGGTGGAAAAATTGAGCAAATATATTCATTTCACTCCCCTATGCCACCCATACACTGCGGTGTCAGTGGCATCCACTTTCATTAAAGAGGTGGTCTATTTGAATGGCATACCCAAGTCTATAGTATATGATAGGGATAAATTCTTTTTGAGACATTTTTGGAGGGAGTTATTCAAGATGTAGGAGATTATCCTGAAGTGGAGTACTGCTTTTAACCCTCAAATAAATGGTCAGAAGAGGGTGGTAAATCACAGTGTTGAGACTTATCTTCGTTACTTTGTCTTGGATACCCCAAAGATGTTGGCTAAATGGCTAGCCTGGGCAGAGTATGTGAAGATTCAAGACTCGAGACTGTGTAGAATTGATTATATTAAATGAGTATGTAATTTTTAATTCTTGAGTCAACTTTTGTAATGATGTATGTTAGATTGGTGATCATGCACACACACAGGGGGAGCAAAAATTTTAAATATTTTAATTTTTCTGTCGATCGTACTGTACGAGTTTCAATCGTACTATACGATCTGCTCTGGCTCAACAGGTATCTGTGAACAAATCATATTGTACGATATCTATCATAATGTACGATGTGTTTATACTTAAAACCCCTAGCCGCCAGATTAATTTAAGTAAGTTCTTAATTCGTAAATTTTAAATTGATCATATTGTACGATCGTATCGTACAATACGAGTTTTTGAATACTTTCGAATTTTAAAAAGGTTAAAACAATTCTACATTCTCTCCTTGATAAATTTGATGTCAAAGTCATGGTTAGATATGAATCAAAAGATTTCAATACTTATTCTATAGATAATCTAATAGGCTCACTCATTGCCTACGAGCAAAGTGTGAGTCAAAGACTTATGGATGCAGGTGATGAGAAGACTATAGTGCTAAAAGTCAAAGACATAAATGAATGTGGCTTAGTAGAAGATGAGAGCAAGGAGATAACATTGATAACATATAAATTCGAAAGTTTATTGAAGCACAATCATAAATATCAACAAAAGTGGAGTAAAGGTAAAAATGTTAAGTTTTTTTTCTAACGTTATTTGCTTTGGGTATAGGAAATCCTGACATCTGAAATTTGAATGTCCAACTTAAAAACTCTTCCTGCAACGAAAAAGAGTAAGAATAAACCGATTGTAATATGAGAAAAATATAAAAAATAAAAAATCTCCTAGGTAGACATAATTTCTAAATCATCATAACATGAGCAAGATGATGAGGTATAAGCATGTTAAGATTTGTTTCTCTGTTCTGTTTATGTGTTTTTGTGTGTTTATTTATCTGTTTTGTGTATTTAATTTTTATTATATATATTTTTTATATTTTAAGAATAATTTATATTTTTGTTTCTTTATTATGTTGTTATTTTTATGTGTTACTTTATCTCTTCTTTTTGATAATGTCAAAGAGGAAGAATGTATTATAGTTGGTTGTATTTATATTTTTTTTATTATTTAGCTTTAAAAATTAAAAAAATAATAATACTTTCCCCTATTTTTAACGTAGTTCTTTTAGTGAGAGGGAGTTTATGAGAAATTTTTTTCAATTTACAAATTCAACTAATATTATTTGTCATCATAAAAAAGGAAGAGATTGTTGCAACTCGGGCTTCCGAGTTTATAATTTTGATGATAACAAATAATATTAATTAATCTTTTATTTCTTCTATTATTTATAATGTATATTTATTTGTGTTGACTAATATTTCATATACACCATGCATCGTTCTTTAAAGATTCAAGACTCAAGATTATATAAAATTGATTATATTAAATGAGTCTGTAATTTTCATTTCTTGAGTCAAGTCTTGTAATGATGTATGTTACATTGATGATCATGCACAAACACAAGGAGAGCAAAAATAAAGATTTTAAATATTTTAATTTTCTGTCGATCGTGATGTATGAGTTTTAATCGTACTATACGATTTTCTCTGGGTCAACGGTTATCTGTGAACAAATCATACTGTATGATACATATCATACTATACGATGTATTTATACTTAAGAACCCTAGCCGTCAAATTAATTTAAGCAAGTTCTTAATTCGTAAATTTTGAAATGATCGTACTGTACGATCGTATCATACAGTACGAGTTTTTGAATACTTACTTAAATTAACACCTGTGATTAGTCAATTAAAATCAAAGAGTGTATGAATATATGACTGAATTGAAGGTGTATCTACTGCGAACACAACAACCTACGAAGAAGCGGGTAGATAGATATGAGAGGGATGTGTAGTTTGAGATAGGAGATAGAGTTTATATGAATATATGACCTTACATATAGAGGACTCTAGCTAAAGGGAGGAATTAGAAGCTTTCTCCTCGGTACTTTGGGCCATACGAGATCATAAAGTGGGCTGGCACGGTCGCATATCGCCTATTGTTTCCACCAACTTCAGCCATCCATCAAGTATTTCATGTGTCACAATTGAGACGATCCATTGGAGACATACTCTCTTGCCTGCATGATAAGTGTAAATAATATGTTTTATGTGTTAATTTGTCAGTGAAATTGTGTTTTTGTAGTTGTATTTGTACAAAAAAAATATAAGAAATGGGCCAAAATTTTAAGTATAGCATCGCACCGCAACATCGATTATAATAATGTCACGTTGCTATCATTGACACCATAGGAGCACCCAAATATGGACATGGCAGAGCTCAGTCTTTATTTTACAGCATCGTAGTGTCGCAAAGCCTAACCAACTACCCAGCACCACAGCGTCGGAGGAGTCAACACTGCAAAGCTTAGTCTCTACATGTACAGTGCCGCAGTGCCAAATTCCGGCGCCAGTAAGTCAGAGAGTGCCATGTGGACTTCGTAGTGCTCAAACATCAGTAGCACCACAACGCTACAGTTGTAACTATTTAAGCCACGATCGGTCAGCAATGCGATGCGTCGATTCATTAAATAGTAGGTTAATGTGAGCAAGCGCCACAACAGAGAAAATCCTTCAGCACTACAACATTAGTTTATTTTATGGGTGTCGCATCGCAAGTGTCTCGAGCGTCGTGACTCCAGTATTTATTTTATATATTTTTCTATAAATAGTCTTGTTGTCTCGAGCTAATTCTCAAAGTTTTGGATTGATGAAATATAAAATTAATAAGTTTCATGTTTCTTCTCTTAATAATGTGCATTCAATTCTCAATGGAATGTGCCATTTTTTTGTCTAGTTTGATTCTTTTAAATTTTTTTAATACTTTGTTTCTATTCTTAATTTAATTAAACATCTTGCTCCTTAAATAAAATCATAAATCAAATCAAATTTTAAAATATAAAATATAAAATTAATAAATACATTTATATAATAAATAAAATGAAATGCCATTAAATTATATTTTAAAAATTAAATTGAATACAAAATGATTTTTCATAACTTTTTTGATCATACCTCTCCAAATCCGATAGTTCAAAATACCTCAAAAGATAGCATTTAATATCAACCATTTGATCAAAAAATAGTATTTAATATCAACCATTTGATGAAGGACATTAAGGAGCTATTTTTACAATTCATCTTATGTTTTATGTTAGAGGAAGGGTTGGTTTAAGTGACCCGTTCAGAATCTAGCCTCCAACTTCGGACTCCTGCGCACACTTGCCAGCGGCCTGCCCATTCGGCCTACCGCCCACCTTTCAGCAGCCGGCCTACTAATGTACCAAACGGCGAGCAGCCATACCCATAAGCGCCGCAGAGGAAAGGGGGGGAGGGGGTCACGTGCTCCCCCCTAAATTCTAAGCTCTAAGAGCCATGCTATTTGCATTCTTAATTTTGATCTTATACATCCTCTTGGTTCCTGTAATGAAATGACAAACATAACTATTTTAATGTATTCTAACATTTCAGATGAGACGGCAATATGAACTATTTTAATTTAGGTACCCCCTAAATGAATCAAATACTTCTTTTTTGAATATATATATGGCACTAGACAATCATACGTCTCCACCGTCTTGGGAAGTACTAACTTGCTCTTGAGAGAGCTATGCTTTAAGAACTGTTAGGGAAAAACAAAAGGATCCACCCATGTGTTTAATAAATAGTAAATAAAAATTATTTTAACTAATTATTAAATTAATCCATATCCTATATGTAATCATCAAAACTAAATATTTGATTTTATGATACAAATTAGAAAATCTAGTGATCTTAATTATAGTAATAATTAACTATTTTGTATATATATATATATATATATATATATATATATATATATATATATATATAATGTTCCTCTCTTTTTTCCTCTCAATTCCCTAAACCAAGCCTCTGCTCCGGAATTTTAGAAGGGAAAAATGGATTTATATAATGATTTAGGATATTTTAATATAATGATATAATTCAATCAATTTTTTAGTATAAAAATTTATATAAATTCTTTTGGGAAACAAAAATTTAAAAAAAAAATTCTATAAATAAAATCATTTTATTTAGAAAATACTAATAAAATTTGTTTGCAAAATAGACACCCAACGGTTCCAAAATTTCAATTTGTACTAACATGTATCAATTTCTTAAGGATTTGTACTAGTGCTAAAAAATTATGAAAAAAACATGTAATTAAAATACTATAATATAAATGTTATGGCTAAGACGGTTTTTAATTTGGCTTAAAATGAGTCCTAAAAAATTTATTACTTGGGTCAAATACATGTTATTACATGTATGATCTCATATGTTCTTCCATTGGTCTGCTTGCGTAGAGTGTAAAGGTTTATGACCATTTTATCCTACGGGATAATGTGGTCGTACCCTTTGCATTCTGACTCCCTGCAAGCAGAATCCTTTCGGAAACCCACACCACCCAAAGTCCGACAAATCCAACCTTGCCTTCACCCATAGATGACAACCCTCACTTTCATTCCCTAGATCCCTAATTCCCTTCCCCGGACTCAAGCACAACACTTGGTTCTACCCTTATTATCCTCCACCATCATCTTAGGTAGTCCCATCCACTTGCTCATATCCATCATACACAAAGTCATTCTACTGCCCATCACTCCCACATCCATTTCTAGGTGGACCCTCCACATATATGGAGCAGCAACCTGACGGTGTTGGATCATCACAACAGATAGTCGCATGCTTATATATAGTGAAGGCGACATGTAAGTAATGAATATTTTGTTGATATTCTTATAGTTAGTTTGAAATTTATATTTTTTACAGCTTTCATCCATTAAGATAACCTACACAAAAGATGCATAACATCATGCGAAGCAAGTATGATGCTCCATATCTTTCCTAAAAGAAAATACCTCGGAAAGTTTGGGACATGTGGTTCCAGGAGTTCGAGTTTAGTATTCAGCACTAACGGTAATCAACTTCCATTCTAATTATTCTAATCCATAATGTTATGTCTAGTAATGTCAAGCATAGAGATTTTTGTTAGTTTCCCCAACACAATGCCAAGAAAATAAAGTATTTTTAGAAGCACGGTTTGACTAGCTAGCATACAAGACATGTTTAAAGATATTAAGAAGTCATGAAAGAGATTGCTTTGGATTAGTGAGGGTGTATGGGCTGAGTTAACCAAGATCTGGGCCAGCCCAAATTATAGTAGGAGAAATCAAAATAGGCATAATAGAGCTTTAAACATTAGAATGGGCAACACCCTCCATATTGATAGCTCAATTCCACGCACTGAGCATAGATGACATTTCATATGAACTTACATATTTTGTTTATATGATCTTCAACTTAAATAATCTCGACAGTAGTGCAAACTTATCATATTATAGATATTGCAGAAGTAAGTGTTTGGAAGAGATCCCACAATCGTACAGTTGCATACTCACACCCACTCACACCAAGAGGACTAACAATGGGTGAATCAACGAGCGAGGAAGGCCTATGTGAGTATTAAAACTTGTAATAATATTAAGAATATTTCAGTGACATTGATACAATTGTTATATATATCTTATATATTTTAGGAGTACTATACATGACTTCGAGAGAGATAAGCTTTATATTGATGCATTCTTTGTGGATGTTGTAGGAGAATTTATATGGATGAGGGCTTTTTTTTTGTTGAGCTGTAGGTTTTCGACGGATATGACGTTGAAAATCATTCTTACAGGCGAGGGACAGAATATTTCCTCGATAATTCTGGGGGAATATTTTGTCGGTAATTCTGACAGAATATCCATCGGTATTGCGTCGATAATACTGGCAAAATATTCCATGTAAATCTATTGGTTATGCTAACATTTTTAATGGTTCCAATCAATGAAAATGTTCAAAGTATCCACCGGAAATTTGTCGGCAACATTTTTGGGAAAAATTTATCCGTCGTAACTTATTTTACGACGTGAATATTAGCAGAGGATTGATATCCTCCGGAAATTTACATTACTAGCGAAATTTACTTAATCTTACAAATAAATTCACCAAAATTTTATTAGAATCTGGAAGTGTCATGATTAAATATTTCCTTATCACTGAAGAATCAAGCCAAACTAGGCCCTAAATAATGAGTTGTTTAATTCATTCAAGGGACATGCAAATTCACCTATTCACTCACCAAGGCTATTCGCTTGAAGAACTCACCATCCAATTATCCATACTCACCAAAAGAACTCACTTAGGTTATTCTCTCTCAATATGGAACTTGCCTAAATTTTAGGACTAGAAGTTGACCATAAGCTAGAATTGCGCACTACACAACAAATTATGTCTAATTCAATGTATGTATGCTTTGAGTAATCATATTATATATCCAATTATTCAGCACTACTATTGATTTAATATTGACATTTAGCTTAGGGGATGCTTGATTAGTTATATTTTAAGTATAAAATAAAACAAAAGCATTGGTTTTAAATATTCCAGCATTTGGAAGGATGTGTTTTAAATGCATATATTTTGGAAGTAAACTTTTCACGCTTTAGATAATTTTGAGTGAATTTAAAATTCCCTCATTTTTTTTAGCAAATTTCAAATATACAACGTGGATAAAAGTGAAGACGACCGCCTATCACCGCTCACCTACAACTACTGTCACTATCGCTGCCCTTTGTTGGTCATTGCATACCATCGTTGTCATTGTTTACCCCTTGATGTCACTTGCCGCCTTGCCCATCACTAACCACCGCCACCAACATCCACTGCCATTATTTCCCATCAGCAGCCATCACCGGATGCAATAGACAACGACTACAAAAGGCCACAACGCTAGCCATAGTTGTCGTTGAGCCGTCAACCATTACCGCCAATGCTCATCATAAAACGCCACCTTCTTCGTCAACCACCTCTAATCAACTATTCTTTCAAATACAATGCTATTTTACTTTGCATTCCTTTTAAGCCAAATAAAAAATATTAATAGTGTACTCAAAACAAACAACTCAAAAGTATTTTAAACACACTACTCTTACATTATGCTACTTTTTCTCATCAAATCAAATACCCTTAATTAAGTTTAAGGGTTTGTTTGGGATGACTGTAGCTTTTGATAAAAGTTGTTATGAGAAAAATAACTTCTTTTAAAAATTGTTGAGAAACCTACTTCCTAACACAAAAAATTTCTTGTAGTAAGAAAGAAAAATCGAGCTCATGTACTTTAAGTCATATACTTCTCTCATATAAACTAAAGTAGACAGTTATTTTTGAAAAAAAAAATTAGTATCAAGATAAAAATTTAATACTCAAAATTATAGCAATAACATTGTTGTGGACTAGGACCTTCATGGCGGGAGAGATATAAAGCTTTGTACGAAAATCCAGCATACAGATAGATGAGAGAGAGAGGTACAAAAGTCATAAGAGACCAAAATTTTTACTTGAAAAATCCTTAAAAGGAAAAAAATTACAGACCCTAGCCCAATTGAAATAGCTTTACTAGTATTTATTATTGATTACAAATGAGGCCCTTCCTTGAGGGGAAAGCCTTAGCTCGGTGTAGAAAATTCAAAATATATAGAGCACATTATATGGTGCAAGTTAGAATAGTTTAGCGATATGAGAGTTATTCTCGTAAGAGTGTAGGCTTGTGTTACTTAAGCAAATTTAGGCCGACCCGTGGCATCCGTCAAGGGTTCTCCCTATCCTATGCAAAGAAAATGAGGCTTCAGACCTTCCATCTTCACAGATTGAGGGATCTTGAAACATCTACAAACATGATTAGATATGGCCGTAGTTGCTGATTTGATAAGTGTCAGTCTTCCAGCGAAACTCATAGTCCGACTTTTCCTCATTCGGCCGACAGGACCGTAGTTGGGCGTGATGGTCTGAGGGACAGTAGCTAGCGGGCGACAAAGGTAGGAGTGATCGTAGCTGGTCGGCGATAGAGAGTGGAGGGCACATAGTCGGCGAGCGATGGGGGTCAGAGGGACCATAGTCAGCGAGCGATGGAGGTCAAAGGGACTGTAATCAAGGATCGATAGAGGTCAAAGGGACCGTAGTGGACTAACGATGGAGTTTGGAGGGACCATAATAAGCAGGCAATGGAGGTTGGAGGGACCATAGTCGACGGGTGATGGAGGTCGAAGGGATCATAATTGATTGGTGATGGAGGTCGAAGGAACCGTAGACAATAAGTAACAGAGGTCATAGGAATCGTAGATGGCGGGCGATGGAGGTCGGAGGGACCATAGATTTCAGGCGATAGAGGTCAGAGGGATTGTACTCATCGCGTGAAAAAAGCCGGAGGGATTTTAATCGACGAGCAATAATGGTTGGAGGGATCGTAATCATCGGGCAACGGAGATCGGATGGACAGTAATTTGCCGGCGACGGTGGTCAGAGGACCATAGTCGACGAGCCATGGTGGTCAGAATGATCATAGTTATCGGGCGACGGAGGTCGAGGGGACCGTAGTCGGCGAGCGATGGTGGTTAGAGTGACCATAGTCAATGGGTGAGGTGGTCTGGCAGTAGTCGGCTAACAGGAGGTCGTCCAATGCCAGTTTTATGAAGGCTCGAAGGTGATCGGCGGCTTGATGGAGGTCCAGCTACGGTCAGTGGCCATGTGAAGGTATGACGGCGATCGGCGGACGGGCAGGGCTCTGGTGGCAGTCAGTAAACTAGCGATAGTTGGAGGTCGGGTGAAGGTCCGATGATGGTCGGAGGCTTAGTGAAGGTCCGACTACGGTTGGTTGCTGAGCAGAGGTCCGGCCTTAGTCGGCCGAATGGAGGTTATTCGACGGCTATCAGAGGACAGGCGATGTTCCACTGGTGGTCGATGGAATTTCGCCGGCGATGGTGCTTGGATAGAACTCTAGGATCCTTGAATCCTTAGAACTCTCTCCCACCTCTAGCCAACGATTCAAACTTGCAAAGGTCCAAATTCAAAGTGCTCCATTAGACAGCTCATTTTGATCCTTCAATCATAGAGTATTTGTCAAATATTTATATGGACAAATGATATCAGAATTAAGTGATTTTGGGCTCGTTGGATTCTTGTCGTCATGCCGCTCAATTTGATTATAAGTGTGTCATATTTTGATATCATTCAATCATCCAATTAATGCTGTTATTAATTCTTTGAAGCTTTTAAATACTCTTTAGTCCCTTGATTAGGACCCATTTGGTCTCGGATTGAACCAATTTTGGTGTTAGTTTGGATGGTCTCGTATTTAATTCCGAAAGTTTTTAACTTGAATATGTCTTGAGATTCGTGTTGGATCAAGCTAATTTTTTATTAATAATAAAACATTTAAACTATTTATCAATTAAATTAATCGACAGAATTTCAAATTTTAATCTTCCATCTTAGAATTGATAGTTTGCCCTCGGACCCACCTGAATTATAAGAAGTTGATTCGAATAAGCAAAAGCATAGAGAGACCGATATGATAACTTTTTCTTCAATCAAATCCTCATACTTCAGCACAGTTTCATCGCTAACTTATTAATATTTATCATTGCTCGTCTCTTTCCAACAGCCATTGGATTGATCAGTGAATTTTTTATTTCTTGGGGAATAAGATTAACAGGGATACTTTGAATGGTCGCCGGAGAGAAACCGGCGAGCTCTCAGTCCGGTCGAGCTCTTTTCAGCCACCGATACCATTTACTTACAGAAGAAGCAAGAAAACAGAGAGATCAATTAAGCAATCAATGGAAATAAGCAAACCTCACCTGTGTCTCCTTCTACTCAACTCTCTCGTCTTCGTCCTCCTTTCCGCCGCCGACGATGCCCAACTATCCCACGGATACAACTGCTCCTCCGATCGCTCCATCTACCCTTGCAAATCCTATGCCTTCTACCTCGCCGGCGCCGAGTCCTCCCTCCTCGACCTCGCCTCCATCGGCGATCTATTCGGCGTTAGCCGCCTCATGATTGCCCGCGCCACGAACATCTCCTCCCCCACTGCAGCACTCAGCTACGGCCAAACGCTCCTCATTCCCCTCCTCTGCTCCTGCATCTCCAACCATTCCTACTCCCCCGTCGATTACCAGATCCGGGCCGGCGACACCTACTACCTCGTCTCCACCTTCCAATTCTCCAATCTCACCTCCTACCCCGCCGTCGAGGACGCGAACCCCCTCCTCGTGCCCACCAATCTAACCATCGGGGTAATGGTCACTTTTCCCATATTTTGCCAGTGCCCTAAAAACCGATCGCAGTTCATCATAACCTACGTCCTCCAACCCTCCGACTCCTACGCATCCATCGCATCCAGATTCGGATCTGATGTTCAAACCCTAATTGATCTAAACGGCCGTGAAGGATCCGTTCAACCGTACTCAACGATTCTGATCCCCGTCTCCCGAATCCCCCCATACTCCATGAGTTCATCAGCGCCGCCGCCGTCCCGAAAACGGCATTTGAATGGGGCGGTGGTGGGATTGTCCATAGCTTTGGGCGTGATGGGATTGTTTTGGGTGGTGCTGCTACTGCAAATCAGCAGGTTGAAAAAGCGATGCAGTTGGACGAGGAAAACCGATAAGGAATTGGGGGAGAAGAAGATCGGAGGATCGTCGGAGCAGAAGCCGATAATGGATATTTCTGAATGGCTTGATAGGTATAAGCTGTACAAAATCGAAGAGTTGAGGGAGGCTACTGCGGATTTCGACAGCAATTGCTTGATTTGTGGATCGGTTTACAGAGGTGAGATCGGTAGAGAGGTTTATGCTATCAAGAAGATGAAGTGGAATGCTGCTGACGAGCTCAAGATCTTGCAGAAGGTTAGTTAATTCCATTTCAGTTGTTCCGTTTGTTAATCACTTTTTTTTTTTTAATTAAAATCTGCTGTGATTCTTACGTTTGGCGATGATAATATTATTGAATTTCTCAAATTATTTAATAAATTATAGTTGCTGGTTAGGAACTGGTCATTAGAAAGGTGAATTAAATTTTGTTTAGGGGTTTGAATTGGGAAGCAGAAATGGTTCAGAAGTGTTTTGCACAAAATTTTTGTAAAATAATTTGTGTTGATGACATCTAATTGTAGGTTTTAATAGATTTTGATCAATTTGAGTTTAGAAAAAGAAAACAATTATATGATGTAATATTAGAATGTTAGGTGTAAATTTTAGTTTAGAATAAGATTTGATTTTGGTTTTCAAGATTGGTAACTACCAAGGCAAATTTTAAAAATAATCATAGTTTAAGAACTAATTAGCAAATTAAATGCATTTAAAAATTAATTTAAAAATAATCATATTCGCCTGTTAAACTAACGATCATGTCTGTTTTGACCCATCAACGCCACATAGATGTCAAGCAGATCGAATATCAGTAGCTTAGATGACAAAAATAAATCGTCTGACCAACGAGCGACTTAGGCGACTTACTCCTGCCACCTAAGTCACTTGTTTTCTATCCGCTTGGAGTCCAGGTGGCGTTGACGGGTCAATAAACCGACATAATCGCCCATTCAACGAGCGACTATGACTATTTTCAAATTAATTTTTAAACATATTTAATTCGCTAATTAGTTCTTAAATTGTGATAAGTTTAAAATTTTGCCCTAACTACTATATTCAAGATTAATGCATATTAGATTTTCAAGATTAATGAATATCAACTCAAGAATCATAAACATATATTTTTCTAAGAATGGTCCTATGTAACTCAACTTATATTCACGTTTCAATTTTGTTTGAGACAACTTTCAATCATTATTAAAGGAAGATTTACATTCATATCACCTTATACTATTCTATTTACATATTTAACACCTAAAACTTTAATATTATATACATACCAACCATATTTTATTTTCATATTAAATATAAATGATAGAAATGAAATATTTCACTAATTTTTGAATTCTCTTAAACCCTAAACTGAAAACGAATAAAATAATTTGGATCATTAATGGTAGTTATTTTAACAATCATCTCATGATGCAATTAAATAAACTTTCGTGCAGGTCAACCACACAAACCTAGTAAAACTAGAAGGCTTCTGCATCGACCCTGAGCCCGGCAACTGCTGCCTCGTCTACGAATACGTCTCAAACGGCTCCCTCCACTCCTGGCTCCACGGCCACTCCCGCCGCCCCCACAAGCTCGACTGGCGCAGCCGCCTCCGCATCGCCCTCGACCTCGCCCACGGCCTCCAATACATCCACGAACACACCTTGCCCCGCGTCGTCCACAAAGACATCAAGTCCAGCAACGTTCTTCTCGACTCCCGCCTCCGCGCCAAGATCGCTAATTTCGGCCTCGCGCGCAGCGGCCACAACGCCGTCACGACGCACATCGTCGGCACGCAGGGCTACGTCTCGCCGGAGTATATAACCGACGGGATCGTGTCGACGAAGATGGATGTGTTTGCGTACGGGGTGGTGATGTTGGAGTTGTTGACGGGGAGGGAAGCGGTGACGGAGGAAGGGAGGATGCTTTGGGTGGAGGCGGAGGGATGGGGGAAAGGTGAGAAACTGGAGGAGTGGATGGATGAGGCGCTGGCGGTGGCGGAGGAGGAGTGTCCGGTGGAGAGTTTGGTGATGGCTATGAAGATTGCGAAGGCTTGCTTGCAGAGGGAGCCGGGGAAGAGGCCGACGATGGTTGAGGTGGTGTATGCGTTGGCCAAGGCGGATGATATGTCGGCGGATTTTTCCGGTGAGGGGATGAGTGTGGGGGCGAGTGGTAGAGTTGTTGCCAGGTGAAGTTTTGGTGGTTAAGGAGAATAATTGAAACGTAGCGCGACCCGTGCGGCAGGAAGGGATGGTTGTGGATTCACGGGTTAGTTATATTGGGTCATGAAGGGGGCAAATTATTAGCTGCGGTATCCGGATAGAGAGAATCATCTGAATCTTTTTTTTTTTTTGTCTATAATAAAAGCATAGTCAAAATGCAGCTGCTATAGCAGAGAGAAATCCGAATGATTATCCGTGTCCAATGTCCGAACCTAATTATTTGTCCATGAAGGGAGTGCGCCACACAAGTTACAGTAGATGTGGCTTATGGGAAACGTCTTAGCGGCTAGAGTTAGATTGGAAATAATCGAATGTGTTTTTGTTTGGTTTATTTGAAATGTTTTATAATCTAGTCGATATAATAGATTTGTAATATTATATATGATGTCTAAGGTTTCGTTTGGGACAGTTTTAAATCACTGCTCTTTTTTTTTCTAGCTTTCAAACATTTTTGTATTAAAAAATAACTTTATAAGCTAGTAAGAAAGATGTCCCAAATGAAACATAAGATATGAGATATATGTGTATGTGTGTTGAGAGAGAGTTTTTGAGATGGATGTGTATGGCTGAGATTGACTTTTATAAGCTGGGATTTTGAAAGACTAGAGCTAGAATGAAAGAATATGCTAGATCAAGACAATTGATACTTGAGAATAGAGATTACTATAGCCTTAAACTCTTAGAATTATCAATGAAGTTCATTGGCGACCTCATCATACAAAAAGGGATGAATCCCTAGCATTTTAAAATTATGTTCCTATCCCTTTAATTGGGCAAATTATTACGTCCGGTGTCCGGATTCGTCCGGACATCAATTCAGACGCACCATGTCATCTAAATATACTGGGGCCCAGTGTATTTGGGTGACATTGCGTGTCTGGATTGGGTGTCCGGATGTTCGGTCAAATGACCGGACGTAATAATTCGCCCTTTAATTGTAGGGAAGTTTTAAGATATTTAACCGCCGTCATAAAGTCCTTTACACTCATAGGCCAAGCAACGACTACATTTTCACCTCATGAAATGATACGGGTCAAGCCATGCATCCCAAGGCTCTAATTCTAAAGATTCCAGCTTCTGGTTCCTTCAACATTTACTTCAACAAGTTTCTCAAGAAGATTAGCCCCTATTGATCCCCTATGCAGAAAAAATTATTAGGTGCGGAGTGCGCACCGTTCGCACAAGCACTGGGTACCTAGTGGTATCCAGCGGTACCAAGTGGGGGTACCGCTAGGTATTCAATGCTTGTGCGGACGGTTCTCATCGTCCACACTCCGCACCTAATAATCTCTAATTTTTAAGGAGGTTTGTACGCACCAAAGTTGTGACATCAAATTATTTAGGAGCCCGATTTATCCTTAGTAATCACATGCTTAGGGTTTCCAATAAGAGCCTCTGTAGGGGGCATAATTTTCTCCATGTGGAATAGGTTCAATAGTAGGGCACCTTAGCATGTCAACCCAATTAGGGCTATTAGGGAAAGTTTCAGCTAGTGTCAAGGGAGCCAACTTCTTTTCAGCCCACCGAAGAGCACATCCGGCATGAATCTCTTGAAGCTTCATATTCCTTTGCATCTTAATTACAAGAGCAACGATGAAGCACCAACATTAAAGTAAGAAGAATAATGCTTCTTCTCGGCCATCTGAAGAGAATAATTTGCAAAGAGGAGCTAGAAAAGAAAGAAGCTGGCAAAGGAGGAAAAAGTAGCGAAGAATGCCCTTGGTCTGTATTTATATTAACCCGTGCAAAGAACTAAAAATCAACTTTACGATTTAGGGGTGTTAATTTGGGTCAACGGGTCGGGTTTTGATCCAATCTGAATTGACTCAGACATAAATGGGTTGATCTGAACCTAACCCGATTTTACAAATGGGTTAGGATTTTCAACTCGGATTCGACCTGTGCGAGTTAGGGTTGACTCGACCCGACCTATGAACCTGGAATAGGGTTTAGGTTTCGTCCAGCGCGAGTGCTCCAGCATGAAGAGTCACGAGTGCAGGGCTTGCCGTTCCATCAAGCACGAGTTGGCGGCAATGGAAGTCATTGTCTCAGCAGAGGTCGACTCGACTAGTAAAGCACCAGTCGCGCCCGACGCAGTCACGCGAGTGCGAGAGTGGGGCTTGCTACTTGGAGCTTGCAATTCCATCGAGGCGTCAAGCACAAGTTGTCGAATCGGTATCTCAGGTCTGCTAGTCTGGGCTAGGAAAAATTATTCTATGCGGATACCGGACACAACTAAAGTCCATATGCCAATAAAAATGTGCCACGTCACCTGGTACCGAACTGCGGTACTGAGCAGTATCGAGTGACATGGCGCATTTCATTGGGCTCTAAACAGCGTTCGATGTCCGCACAGAATAATTTTTCCTGGGCTAGGCAACTCAATGTCTCAGTAGAGGTCGACTTGACTATAAAGCACCAGTCGCGTCCGACGCAGTCACGCGAGTGCGGGAGCGGGGCTTGCTACTTGGAGCTTGCAATTCCGTCGAGGCGTCAAGCACAAGTTGTCGAATCGGGTCTCAGGTATGGTAGTCTGGGCTAGGAAAAATTATTCTATGCGGACACCAGACACAACTAAAGTCCGTAGGCCAATAAAAATGTGCCACGTCACCTGGTACCGAACTGCGGTACTGAGCAGTATCGAGTGACATGGCGCATTTCATTGGGCTCTAAACAGCGTTCGATGTCCACACAAAATAATTTTTCCTGGGCTAGGCCTGCTAGGGGAGTCAGGTGTGTGCAGAATTCAGCGGCAACAACAACAACAACGAGTTGTCGGTGATAGATAGCGAGTCAATTCAGGTCAAATCAGGGTTGTCAGGTTGACTTAAACCCGACCCGAACTATTAACGAGGACCCAAACCTGACCCATTACTTTATTGGGCCGACCCAAATTAAAAATTTTCAGGTAGGGTTCAAGTCCTATTTTTGGGTCGTGTCAAATACTAACACTCCTATTACGAATGATGCAAGTCAATCAGAATAATATTTATTTATCTTTTTATTAGAATTTTTTTTTAGAATGATGAAAATTTTGAGGAATTAACTAAACACCCAAATTCACTTGGGCCAAGTCCAAGACAACTCAATTTATTCAGTGGTGTCAACATGATGAGTCCCTCAAGCTAGATTAGACGTGTAAACGAGTCGAGTTAAGCTCGAGCAATAACAAGTTTGAGCTCGACTCTCTAATTTTTTAAGCTGCTCGAACTCAACCCGTGCGTCCGAAACTCAAGCTCGAACTCAGCTCGTTAGCACGAGCTTTGTCCAATTGCAAGCTCGTATAGAAGGGCATTTTTATAAAAATTTTATTGTAAGGTAGTTTAAAACTCTCAATGTTTTATAGCAAATTTTAATTTGGCATTAAGTAGATAACCTCAACCTCCAAGCCTCTTTTATGGGGGGAAAATAAGACCTAAGTCCATTCATTCAATATTTTAAAAAATTTGTAATAAAAGAAAAAAATAATACAAAATCTTATAAAATTTCATAATATATACATATGATTAATATAGCATTATAGTTATATTGCATTTTCATAAAGACAATAGTTTAATTAACAAACTCAAATAAGCGATAACAGTTCTGAATAACAAAGTTTACAAAAATCAGAAGTTATAAAAAAAATGCAGCTTTTTATCAAAGGAAAATTGATAGTAAAAACATTCCTTCAAATCTTGGACAAGAAAAAAAAGGGATTTTTACATACTTAATAAAATTTCAACAATTTTTAAACTTAATATAATAAGAGAAATTTTCAATATAAAAAAACCTTTCAGCTTCAACAACTTTGCCAGTTTCTCTTGATCTAACTTGGCATGAAGAAAACTCCAAAATAAAATTTCAAAGAGGCTGATAAAAATAGAACTGCTACGTCATAAAAAAATTATCTTGATCGAGCACGGATCTCGATCAAAATCAAGTTGGAAACTTCCGAAAATTAAAATTGTGACCACTAGAACTCCGTTTAGCAAACTTACAGTCAAACTAAACGTTTCAGAAATACGAACCCAACGGCACCAAATTCGACTCAATCTGAGAGCCCAAATGAGTCCAAATCAAGGACCCGAAGCGCTGTTGAATAGTTCGAACCACAATTTGAATTACCAAACGGTTTCCAAACATTATGTGCTTATAGTCGAACCGAGCGGCTCGACGAGACGAATCCAACGATCCCAAGATTGCCAATTTTCGACATCACTAAGACATTCAAATGTCTGACGAACGGCCTATGATAAAGGGATTCAATATCGGCCATCCATCCAACCACTCCTCATTTATCCTTGATCTATCACCTATTTATGGGCCAGGACACATAGAAAGAAAGAAAACTATACCTATTTGGTGATTCAGTTCAAAAATAAATATTAGCTGTCTCAATTATACATCCTTCCTATTCAGCAATTCGGTCGCCTGCTTAGTCGCTTCGCAATTGGCCTCTGCCCGCCTTACGCACACAATAAAGCCGCTCGACGAGTAAATGACCGAGCATCTTCAAAATAGAACTCGAACATGATAATCCAATGAGCTCAGAAATCCACTCAAGCTCGAGCTCAAAACTTTAATATTAAAATTTTAGGGAGATTTATATACATATCACTTTATTTCATACTATTAATTTATCTAACACCCAAAACTTTAATATTATATTCTTACCACTCTTATAAAATTTCAATAACAAATATAATGTAACACTCCTATATTTCTTTCTTCCTACCCATACCACCTTATAAAGTTTAATATTTCATTCTATATACTCATATTTGTTCTATGGCTTTGAAAACCAACTTGCTTAAAACCGGCCGGTTTCAGTTAGAACCGCCGAGGAACTGGCGAACCGGTCATGATTTACTAAAATCAGCCGATTCAATTTTTATAATTTAAATAATTAAATAAAATTGTTAATATTAATCTTAATCAATTAATATAAATATTACTATAAAACTTTTAAATTTGTATTAAACACATGATTAAATATTAAATTCAACATTCTCGGCTCCAATACTCCATATGAACTCATTACATAAGTAAAAACAAAAGCTAAATAAAATATACAAAATAAAACTTCACAATTAATGTGAAACTAAATCATTCAAAACACAACACTATCTTTAGTTTTATGTGCACACTATACAACACATTTTTTTAATAAATTTTTATTATTTTTTATAATAAGAATAATATTTATTTATTTAGTTGATAATATTTACTTTTTATCTATTTATTTTTATATTTTTTATTATGCATTATAAAGTTTATCTGAATTCATTTATGCTTGCCACGCTATGAAGTTTATCTAGATTCCATTAACTTTATAATATATAAAATGAATCGATATATAAACTATTATATTAGTTTATCTATTTATTGTTTATATATTTGATATAAAATTTTTATCATTTATATAATTTTTTAATATAATATATTTCATTATTACCACTGATACCATCTTATAAACTTTACTATTTCATTCCATGCTCCCCATCTTTTCTCCTCTCATCCTCTCAAATCTATGTTCTAACATCAGCAAATCTTTGCTCAATTTCTCCACCATTTGATGAAGAAACACTTCAGAGAGGGGGGAAAGACGTTAAAGTTAGGCACAAAAATATCAAAGTAATCTTGGGAGAATTAAGGTTATAAGGTCTACCGCGCCCCAGCAATCTCTCCATCACGGCAGACGCCCACCTCGAGCGTCATGGCCTTCTTGTTCCCCGCCTTGGAAGACGAGATAACTCTGCAACAGTTTCGCCTTGGCGCCTGCACACATGGAAGAAGAAGCAAGCATGATTTT
This sequence comes from Dendrobium catenatum, assembly GCF_001605985.2. Lineage (NCBI taxonomy): Eukaryota > Viridiplantae > Streptophyta > Magnoliopsida > Asparagales > Orchidaceae > Dendrobium > Dendrobium catenatum. The sequence goes on from NW_021319320.1 coordinate 38,131, forward strand.
TAGGAGAAAAATTAATATCCTTTATAGAAAATTTTAAATCAAGCAGGTATAATATATTGAAGGCCGTTATTTCAATTTCAATGGGTTTGTATTTGTCTTTGATTATTAGCCCAATAACAATAACAAAGAGCCTTAATCATACTACATGGGGTTTGACTACATGATTTTTTTTTTTTTGTTATTGTGTCCTGTTAAGAGTCAAATTTTCATTCAAATTTTCGTTTCTAATATTTTCTAACCAAGCTTTTTAGATCTATCTCTATCTTTCTTAATTAAGTCAAATCTAATACATCTATTTTGCTAACCAGTTCATCGGAAGACGACTCTCTCTAATATTTATTAGTGAGAATAACACCTGTAGCTGATTATGTAACCAGGAAATAAATCTATAAATAAGTCATATGTGTATTGTACAGGGTAACGAAATAAGATTCTTCTATTCTTCTTCAAGCTCTGTTTCTTCTCTCTCTGTTCTTCGTTTCTCAAGTGAAATCGTTCTACATGGTATCAGATACAGTCTGATTTTCTTGGGACCATGGATGCTTCGGCCATGTCTACGCACGTCGACAGATCTGAATCGGTAACCTCTAACATTACCGGAATCTCCCCATCTCTAAAATTTCTTCTTGGCAATCTCAAGAATTTCATCCAAGCGCCTCTTACCACCGAAAATTACTCGGTATGGAGGTCTCAAATTATCAAGATTACTCGTGCAAACAGATTCGACAACTTTCTTGATCCGTCGCTTCCGCCTCCGGCACAAACTATTGCGAGCTCCGACGGCACCACCATCAAGAATCCGGATTATACCAACGGATCCTCACCGATCAAAACTTAGCAGCTGCAATATGTGCCACGATCTCACCGTCGATCCTTCCGTTTGTCATTAATCTCGAATCCACCTCCTCAATCTGGACTACATTGGCCACTCGGTTTCAGTCGTCGAATAGATCCCGAGTCATTCAACTGAAAAACGAACTTCATCACATCTCGCTCAAGAATTCTACCATGACGCAGTACCTAACAGACATTAAATCCATCGTCGATCAAATTGCAGCGGCTGGGTCGACAGTGGACACGGAGGACGTCATCCTGTACATCCTCAATGGCCTCCCAAGTGCATATCAGTCGTTTAAGACTTCAATCCGCACCATGTTGACACCGCTAAGCCTGGATCAACTGTATCCGCTTTTACTTAGCGAAGAAATTCATGTTGCTACATATGCATCCCGCATCACGTCGACAGAAGATACACAGCAAGCCTTATTCACCATGCGCGGTCGAGGAAAACGAACCAGCGGTTGACCACCTCAACCTGCCTCGTTCAACAAAGACACATCCAGCAAGAATACTGTCATATGCCAGATCTGCCTAAAACGTGGACACACTGCGAAGGATTGTTGGCATCGTCTGAATCCGCAGTATACTCCACGATCTAACAACAATCAAAACAGGGCACTTGCGGCAGGATCCTCACCAGCGTCCACCGACTGGTTTCTTGATTCGGGAGCCTCATCCCATATGACAAACTCGTTAGAAAATTTGTCCATCTCAGCTCCCTATCGAGGCAGTGACAATATCACCATAGGTGATGGGAGTTCGGTTAGCATCGAAAATTCCGGCAAGGGATTGCTACCGACTCCCTCTCGTAAGATCTTCTTATCTCACATTCTTCATTCTCCATCTCTCAAATACAATCTGTTATCTATTTCTAAATTAACTCGTGACAATAATTTAGCGGTTATTTTTTATCCTAATGGCTATTCTTTTAAGGATCTGACGACTCATCCAATCATTCTTCAAGGACCATGTACTGATGGTTTGTATCACCTTCAGACTCCACCTGCGAACAACAACCCAACGGCCCTACACACGAAGACTCTTAGCTCGCTTCCGTGGCATGACCGTCTTGGACATCCAAATCAACAAACTCTTGCTCGCATTGCTTCTTGCAATCCTAGACTCAAAATAAATTGTTCTTTTAATTTTTGCAAATGGTGTATTACTGCCAAACATCACAAACTTCCTTTTCACACGATTGCTCACCGATCCAGTGCACCACTAGAATTGATTCACTCGGATGTGTGGGGGCCGGCCCCTACATCCTCACACACCGGATATTTGTACTATCTGATTTTTGTAGATGATTACACGCGGTTTACATGGCTATTTTTGTTGAGACACAAATCTGAAGTTTTTCATAATTTTCTTGTGTTTAAAGCTAAAGCTAAAAATCTCCTCTCTCGGAAAATTAAATATCTTCGCACTGATGGTGGTGGAGAGTTTATGAACAAATCCTTTACTGCATTTCTTCGAAACAACGGCATAATACATCAAAGCTCGTGCCCCCACACACCTGAACAAAATGGTGTGGCTGAAAGAAAACATCGTCATATCACCAAAACAACGCGAACACTTCTTCATCGGGCGGCCATGCCTTTCACGTTCTGGCCGGATGCAGTACTTACTGCGGTTCATCTGATTAACCGCATGCCATCTCCCAACACAAATAATAAATCTCCGTTTGAACTACTTAATGATACCAAACCGGACTACAAGCATCTTCGCGCATTCGGATGCGAGTGCTTCCCGCTCATACCGCACAGCTCTCGTAACAAACTTCAACCAAACCAAACAGCTGTGTGTTTATTGGTTACTCTGATATGTATAAGGGCTACAAATGCCTGAATCTCATCACTAATAAAACTCTTATTTCTCGCCATGTACAATTCAATGAACTTAATTTTCCTTTTAACTCTTCTATACAATCTCCTCCTATGCAGATAACAAATATACCACCTGGTCTCCTCACTCTAATCCCGGAGCAACTCTCACTTCAACCCATACAGCAAACCGTAACCCAGGGCTCTCGGCAAGCAACCAATGAACTTAATCCCAGGGTGTGCATACCCCAACCTTCACAGCCACAACCAGTGGCTACTAATCCCGCTCAGGAAATTGCAATTAGACCTGGTTCTACGCACCCTATGGTTACAAGGCAACGTACTGGATCTCTCAGGCCTCGAAATCGTCTTGATTTACTTCATCTAACTACTCAGATGTACAGGCATTCTGATCCTACATCTTACACTGAAGCAAGCAAGCATCCCGAATGGCGAAATGCCATGGCATCCGAGTTCTATGCTTTGCAAAAACAGGGCACATGGAGTTTAGTACCGCAGCCACCCAACTCATCCGTCCTTGGATGTAAATGGACATACAAAACTAAAACTCATGCCGACGGGTCTATTGCAAAACATAAAGCTCGCCTCGTAGCTCAGGGGAATCACGAGGAATACAGAATTGACTACTATGAGATGTTCAGCCCAGTAGCCAAACTCCCAACAATCCGAATTCTTTTAACCATAGCTCTCCATCACAACTGGAAAGTTCAACAATTAGACGTGGCAAACGCGTTTCTGCACGGGACGCTGGAAGAGACTGTCTACATGAGACAGCCGCGCGGATTTGAGGACAAAACTAACCCAGATTATGTTTGTCATCTTCACAAAGCGCTATATGGTCTCAAACAAGCCCCGAGATAATGGTACAACATGTTTACGTCAACTCTTGTCTCCATGGGATTCAAGCACAGCTCCTCCGATCCTTCTCTACTCATCCTCCACAAACAGCAAATTCGAGTTTACATGCTCATATACGTAGATGATGTGCTGCTAACCGGAAATAATGAAACATTTATCTCTCAAATTTTACAACAGCTCAACACGAAATTCCAGATGAAGCATCTCGGTGAAGCCCACATGTTTCTTGGAATCAATATTTTACGAACAGAAACCCAATTCTTTCTTTCACAACAATCATATGCCTTATCTATTCTAAAATCGGTGCAGCTCCAACAATGCAAAGGGCTGTCGAACCCAACGTGCACAAAGCTTCCGCAAAATCTAACACCGGACAATATACTCTCTGATGATACTACATACCGCAGAATAACAGGATCTCTTCAATACTTAACCCTCACTCGGCCTGACATCGCCTATAGTGTTAATCAACTGTCGCAACATCTGCATAAGCCAGACGCACAACACATTTACCTCCTCAAACGCCTTCTTCGATATATTCAAGGTACGTCCGACTATGGTCTTCCCCTCATTAAATCTGACCTCTATCTCACTTCCTTTTCAGATGTGGACTGGGCCGGGGATCCTATCACAAGGAAATCAACCTCCGGATATTGCTCTTTCCTCGGTAAATCTCTCATTGCTTGGACCGTAAAGAAACAGCATACAGTTGCTCGATCTTCAACAGAATCTGAGTATAGAGCACTTGCTGCTCTAACGGCGGACGTCATCTGGCTGAGACGCATTCTCTCCGACTTTGGCATCTCCCAGTCGTCACCTACCGACGTCTATTGCGACAACACTTCGGCGATAGCGCTAGCAAACAACCCTGTGTTTCACGCTCGCACAAAGCACATAGAAATCGATCATCGATTTCTTAGGAACCACATCGAGCAAAAGACATTAAGGCTTCTTCCAATCAGTACCACCGACCAAATCGCAGATATATTTACCAAACCTCTCACAACACCACGTTTTCAGTATCTCCGAGACAAACTGAGCGTCGCTCCTCGACCCATCAGTTTGACGGGGGATATTAGTGAGAATAACAAAACCTGTAGCTGATTATGTAACCAGGAAATAAATCTATAAATAAGTCATATGTGTATTGTACAGGGTAACGAAATAAGATTCTTCTATTCTTCTTCAAGCTCTGTTTCTTCTCTCTCTGTTCTTGGTTTCTCAAGTGAAACCGTTCTACAATATTATCTTCCACTGGAGCTACTCCAACCTTTTCCCGTATATTCCAAACACACTTGGGCTAGTTTGATTGAAGCTTATAGATATTTTTCTAATATATATATATATAACAAAAATTTTAATTTTTAATAGCAAAGTCAAGATATTCTGATCAATTTTTAGTCAAAGAAGACTTTTAAAATTTTAAATTCATTACAAGATTAGCGAATGCATTATCTCATCTTAAAGAAAAGCTAAAGATCTTAACATTAATCCCTACTAATTTTTTTATCATGAGATATCTAATTTTTTACCAAGAAAGATGCAAAATAATAACCCATTAAGTGTGCAAAATAATAATTAATTATGAGGGAGAAGAACAAAATATATGAGATATTAAAATAAAAAAAAATTGCGTTTAGCTCAGGCCATAAGCCGCAAGACAAAAACAATGGGAAGCTTACCCTGTTCCAGAGAGCGGGGTCTGGTTTCTTGAAGACGACGACCTCGTTGACAAGCACGGCGGGGTCCGGCAATTTCCACCGGCAGATCGGATGCGGCTGCTCCATGTACCGACTGTATCGGGTAACGGTCATGCCGCTGGAGTTAGTAAACGATGACGATGAGAGGTAGTACAGAAATGGCTTTTGACATGGATTCCTCGCAACCGGTCGAGTATTGAACGCATATGCTTTGTAATCCGCCCTGCGATACCAATTCAGAAAAGTCCTCGCCGGCCTCTCCATCTCCCGCGGCGACATTACTCCCCTCACCACCTGTACAACAAACCCCCAAGACACCGACAGCGTCCAATGCCGCTTCACATCGTAGCAAATAGACTGCTGCATTACACCCGCAGAGTCGAGCCGGACTGGCCCGTCGAATAGCCGGTTGATCGCCTCGGCGCGGGATTGAGAATTGGGGAAGATAGCGTCGACGAGGTCGAGGTGGTGGAGAGTGACGAGAGGTGCGATGGGATGGGCGGCTAGAAGGCCGAGCAGATCGCCGTAGACGTCGAATTGGTGGAAGCCCGGGTGGCGAGTAAGGGGGACGCCCAGCTCCGCCATACAGGCTTGGATGCGATCGTCGCTGCCGTAGAGAGCAGGATAGCGGTGGATGCATCTATCCTGCATCTGAGCGAGGGAGATTGCAAGGGGGCGGCTGATGGCGAATCCACCGCCGCCGTATGCCATCGCGTAAGAGAAGATGATGTTCTGTAAATGGCTTTCGGATTGAGAGCCGATGTAGTAGGGTTGACGATGGTCCAACTTGTTGAGCACGCGGATGAGGTTGTCGGGGATGAAGACGGTGTCGTCGTCGCCCATTACGAACCACCGAACGTCAGCAAGGTTTAGGCGGACGGTCTCGGCGACTATTCGGGAGATGCGGAGGGCGGAGCGGGAGCCGTGCTTGTGGGTGTAGGGGAAGTTGGAGGTATTAGCGGAGATTTTGATGATCGGGAGGGATGAAGCAGAGGATCTCGGCTCGTTTACAGGCTCATCGAGCCAGACGAATCCACGCATCTTGCGCGGCTGCCACCAGATCTTGATGTACTCCTTTCGACTCTCCCAAAAATTCTTCGACGCCGCGATGCCGAACACAATGTGCCGCAGCATGGTCGCAGGCGACGCCGGAGGTGGAAGATGACTAGGAAGAGGAGGTGAAGAAGAAGACATGGACGATCTAGAAGAGTTAAAGGTGGAAATGCGTATGATTGCGGAGGATTCTTCGGAATCCGAACTGTGGATGATGGGGTTATTGGAGCAGGAGAAAGGGGATACGGTGAATGTGAACATGTAGAAGAAAACAATGCCGGAAAAAATGACGACGCAGACCAAAGATCTGGAAGAACAGAACCGGAGGATCTGCGGTGAAGAAGAAGAGGCCTTATTACCCCATTGCGGGTGCTTGGTATTGGCCACGCAGGCATCCAATCCGGCTTCCTTGTAACAACTTCCTCCTTTCATATTCAGCTCTTATTCTTCACGGAGACACAATGCCGGAAAGCTGAGAAGATCGGTTCATACTATGAAAGAAAAAGTATGTGCCGATCGACCCCAGCTTTGAGAAGATGCGATGAGCTGGGCTTGGCTGATCGATCTCCCAATCTTCGTCAACAAAACTGGTTTCTGAGATTCCGCAGACCATTGGGAGTAAGAAGAAGGTGCTGGGCTTGGCTGATCGATGTCCCAATCTTCTTCAACAAAACTGGTTGCTGAGATTCCGCAGACCATTGGGAGGAAGAAGAAGGAGGGCGAGGAGGAGAACGGCGACAGGCGAGGCGGCGCGAAGAGGAGTTGGATGGGCTGCCTGATTTTTTCTGTTTAAATATCCAAGAAATTAGCGAATCTCATATTTAAAGAAATACTAAAATATTATGACGAGAAATGCTTATTTAATTTGAGGATTATTTTATAATATTAATATATTTATTTAATTTATTTCTCAAATACTATTTTAAAATATAATTAATTATATAGTTTTTTCTGTAATTTTTAAGTATTTAATTGTGATTTTGTTCTTGAGCGACGAGTAAATGCTGGTGCTTGGTGCGTTGCGGTACTCGTGGTAGAATACCGAACACCGGAATTAGCTAACCAATTGTCCACGCGGCGGGATTTGGTTCGGCTGTCAACATTGCGATTTTATAATTAGTAACAGCTGCTCAAAAACACATGTAACGCTTGATGTGTTTATTTCGTCCTCATTGGAGGAGAAAAGTATCACAGAAGCTATCTGGATGGTTACACAACTCTCCTTGGCCTATTGGTTGAGAGCTTAGACTTCCAACTAAGAGGTCCAAGGTTCGAGTCTATGTGTATGCGTTGTGTGTGTGAGTTTGCCTTAATTGGCCTAAATGTCCCAAAAAAAAAAAAAAAGCTATCTGGATGGTTCCGCATAAATGGGTGAGATGCGCGGCTGATGAAAAAGTTGAAGGAAACATGGGCTTGAACACCGTGCGTTTGAATGTCTCGCGCTGTAAAAGTTTATAATAATTAAGTTTAGCAAGGAGCTCAAAAATATAATAAGAGAAAAAATCAGAACATATAACGCAAAAAGCTCGAAGGATTGCAAAACCAAAAAAGGAAGACATGAAAAAAACTTGAGGCATCCGAGCTAGTTAGGACTTAGTTTAAAGTTATCAGTCAGCATATCGATTCGTCGCAGAGAATTTCTGGTTGCCCGAGGACCATCCAAGAGATATACAAATAGAGGCAGAACATCATCATCACTGGCAGCACACTAAAACCACTCCAATCCAAGACAGGGAGATAAATAGAGCACGGTAAACCCATCAGCTCTTCACAATTTTTGCATGTAGACATAAATGGATGGCACATGATATAAATGAAGCCAGAGCAAAATAGAGCATGTCGTGAACCAACAGCATGCATCCACAACCACAGCAACAAATTCGAGGATACAGGAAATCCAAATATTAGTGGAATTTTTTCACTTGCAAAATTTATCAAAGATAGCTCTTTTAATTTTTAGGCGGGTGATGGTTCTGCTGTTCATTCGAACACCAAATCTTTTCTCATTTCTTTCCCTCCAGATATAGTAAATCGAATAGCACATAATAAGGAGAAGAAGGTTAATATAATGTTGTGGGAGCTCAAGATCGTAATCCAGCCCAAGAGTTGGAGAACTGGGTCCAAGAAGAAGAGCTTTAGAAGAAGGAATAAGCTCAGAGAGTAGAGAAAAAGAGTGGTCACATTCAAAAAACAAGTGAGACGTGCTTTCATTGATTCGAATTAAGTAATGATAATTGAAAGATCCTAGTCAAAAAATTATAGTTAAGCTTTCATAGTCAAACAATCATAGTTGAGCGACAGTGATCGAAAGACTATAATTAGGAGATTGTGGTCGGATAATTGTAACCAAATGATTATGATTAGAAGATTATAATTAAAAGACAATGATTAGAGTTCTGTAATCAGGTATTGATGGTCAGATGATTGTAATTGGGATATTTTGATCAAAATATTGTAGTCGAGGGATATTAGTTAAAAGATCATAGTCAAGAAATGATAGTCAAAGGACCATGGTCAGACAAAAATGGTCAGAGGGCAATAATAAGATAATGCTCACAGTTGGGTGATGGTTGTCGAAAGACTATAGTAAGACAATGGTGATAGAAAGTTGAAGGATCATAGTAGAGTGTTGATGATTGGTGAACCTTAGTAGATGATGGTAGTCAGGGAACCTTAATAGGGTAATAATGATAAGGAGATTATAATCGAGCGACAATGATCAATGTACTATTTTTGGGCAATAGTTATTGATGGATCGTAGTCAAGCAATGATGATCGAGAAATTATTGCTAGAGAGTCGTAGTTGAGCGATGGTGATCAAAAGAATGTAGTCAATCGATAATGGCTAATGAATCATAGTTGTGCAATCATTATTGAACGACAACTATCAGGTAATAATAGCCGATGAATTGTAGTTATGGGATGGTGGTTGGAGGACCATAATTTGATGACAATGATCTAAGGATCATATTAGAGCAGTAGTGGATAGAGGCTCATTTTCAGGCAATAATGGTTGAAGGGTTTTAATTAGATAATTATAGTTGGGAGAATGTAGTCAGGTGATAGTAGTTGGAGGATCATAGTATGGCAATAGTTATTAAAGAATTGTATTCGAGTGATTGTGATCTAAGGGACATTGTCATGCGATAGTAGTTGGAGGACCATAGTTGGATGATAATGGTCAAAGGATTATAATCAAGAGTTGGTTCACAAAGGATCATATTTAACTAATGGTGCTTGAAAGACTATAGCTGAGTGATGGTGATTGAAGGGCTATAATCAAACAACAATGGTTAGGAGATTATAGTCAAGTGATGATATTCAGAGGACCATAGTTAAGTAATAGTGGCTGAGGATAATACTCAAGAGATGATGATTTAAGGAGGATTATTGTCGGAAGAAAATGGTTTTTGGGCTACAATTATTGGAGAATCATGGATGGATTATGATGGCTAGGAGACTATTTTTAATGATGATGGACTATCTGTAATGGTCAGACGTAATAGACGAATAATGGGAGTCTAATAGTATTGATTGAATGGTAGTGGTTCTATAGGGGTGGTATGATGGTATTTGTTATATGTTGGTGGTTAGCTATGGTAGTAGGGTGATGGTTTACTGTTGGTAGTTAGTTATCGATTTAATGGAGATGGTTGAGCAATGTTCTAATGATAGTGTAATAGCCTATATTTTGACTCAGGCAAATAAATTTTTTTCCTGGAGACATTCTAACTCCAAATCTTAAATCGTCTTCGTCATAGTATTGATATTGTAGTATTTTACTTGCATGAATTTTTCCGTAATTTTTTGGCACCGATGAAAATCCTTAAGAAATTAACACCTAATAGTACAAATAGATGTTTTAAGACTGTCACGAGTCCATTTTGCAAACTGATTTCACCAATATTTTTTAAACAAAATTATTTATTTTAAGTGTATTTTTTTCTATAATTTTTGAAGTCTTAAAAAAACTTATTTGAATTTTATATTAAACAATTGATTAAATTAAATATTATATTATTTTTATTATAAATTATCTTAACGCATTAAGATTTTATTAAAATCCTTTGTTTTCTCTTCTAAATTCGGATTTTTATCAGTCGAGCCTATTGAGAAATTTATTTGTCTCACTGTAAGGAATCTTTACGTTATTTTTTATTTCAAAGATTTTATATTTTTGATATTTTTCTGATCAAATTTGTGTTTTCGTTATCGAAAAATGCGAATAATTTTGTATTGGTAAAACTTTCATCATATAACTTTTTATATGTTATAAAGATTGAAGTTATGAACTTTTTAAGTATTTGTTTGAGGTTTTTCATCAGTTGATTTTGAAAATTCAATTATTTTTGTCTATTTAAAAATTTATTTTGATTTATAAAAATAGTGATTTAGTTCAATTATTTTAACTATTTCTTTATTGATTCAATGATCATATGAATGTAGCTGTTATGATTTTATTATTAACATGCAAATTACTTCTTTGTCGTGCTTTGAATTCAGTTATTAGTTTTTGTGGTCTGCTGGATTTTTTAGCTTATTATATGTGGTTAAATGATTTCATGTCAGGGTAGGGGAGTAAGAGTGCGAGGCTGGTTAAGATTTTTCTGATTATATTTCTTTTTGTTCTAGTTATTCTTTTGTACTCATGATAGAATGGTTATGATTTTCTAGATCTTTTTTTTTTAATGATTTTGTAGATCCTAAGTTGTGTATATGATTTTTAGGAAGTAAATACAGATATGTATATTGATGTTTTGAATTATAAAATCTATTTTTTTTCTAATATATGATATTAAATATCTTTGTTTGTTATTTATACCTATGAATTCTCTCCAACCTATTGTTCTAGGGCCCCAATTATGTAGAAAGTGAGGTCTATTTATACTCTTTTGAGGCAACACTCTTCATTAATATAGTTGAAATTCAAAACACTCCATTAGACCGATTATATTGATTCATTCGATCATATATTGTTCTTTTAGCACTTGTGTACCTTGATAATGTTGGAATTACGTAATTGTAGCCACATTGGATTTTCCTCATCGAGATGCTCCATTTCATTCTCCAATTATTGTCCCAAAATTTTAATATACTCAAAGTGCTTGATCTAGGCTCGTTTAGACTCAAATCAAATCGATTTTGATGTCAATGAGTTCTTCTCGTCAAGAAGTTCAATGCGACGATAAGTTTGTTGAAATTGGATTTCAATTAATTCCAAATGTAACTTTTAAAGTTTTCAATCCATGCATAGATTGCATCTAGATTCAATTGGGATGTTTTTAAAACAAATGGAAATCTAATTTCAAATTTTGTGGTTTGAAAGCTAAATAATGTTTAAGCTTTTCTTTAAAAATAAAACTCCAACTTGAATGATGGGACATGTAGCCGACCCCACGTAGTGGGATAAAGGCTTGATGTTGTTGTTGTTGTTGTTGTTGTTGTTGTTGTAGTTATTGATGGATCATAATCAAGCAATAATGGTTGGGAAATTGTTGCTAGAGAATCGTAGTTGGGCGATGGTGATCAAAAGAATGTAGTCAATCAATAATGGCTAATGAATAGTAGTTGTGCAATCATTGTTGGAGGGCAACTATCAGGCAATAATAGCCAATGAATTGTAGTTATGGGATGGTGGTTGGAGGACCATAATTTGATGACAACGATATAAGGATCATATTAGAGAAATAGTGGATAGAGGCTCATTTTCAGGCAATAATGGTTGTAGGGTTTTAATTAGATAATTATAGTTGAGAGAATATAGTCAGGCGATAGTAGTTGGAGGATCATAGTTTGGCAATAATTATTAAAGAATTGTATTCGGGTGATTGTGATATAAGCGACATTGTCATGCGATAGTAGTTGGAGGACCATAGTTGGATGATAATGATCAAAGGATTATAATCAAGAGAAGGTTCTCGAAGGATCATAGTTAACTAATGGTGCTTGAAAGATTATAGTTGAGTGACGGTAATTGAAGGACTATAATCAAATAACAATGGTTAAGAGATTATAGTCAAGTGATGATATTTAGAGGACCATAATTAAGTAACAATGCTGAGGATAATACTCAAGTGATGATGATTTAAGGAGGATTGTTATCAGATGAAAATGGTTTTTGGGCTACAATTATTGGAGAATCATGGATGGATGATGATGGCTAGGAGACTATTTTAATTTTAATGACGATGGCCTATCTATAATGGTCAGACGTAATAGACAGACAATAGTAGTCTAATAGTATTGATTGAATGTTAGTGGTTCTATAGGGGTGGTATGATGGTATTTGTTATATGTTGGTGGTTAGATATAATAGTAGGGTGATGGTTTAATGTTGGTAGTTAGTTATCGATCTAATGGAGATGGTTAAGCAATGTTCTAATAATGATAGTGTAATAGCTTGTATTTGACCCAGGCAAATAAATTTTTTACGTGGAGACATTTTAAATCCAAATTATAAATCGTCTTCGTCATAGCATTGATATTGTAGTATTTTACTTGCATGAATTTTTTCGTAATTTTTTTGCACTTATGAAAATCCTTAAGAAATTAGCACCTAACGGTACAAGTAGATGTTTTGGGACTGTCATGAGTCCATTTTGCAAACTGATTTCATCAATATTTTTTAAACAAAATGATTTATTTTAAGTACATTTTTTCTATAATTTTTGAAGGCCTAAAATAATTTATTTGATTTTATATTAAAGAATTGATTAAATTAAATATTATATTATTTTTTATTATAAATTATCTTAACGCATTAAGATTTTATTAAATTCCTTTGTTTTCTCTTCTAAATTCGGCAAGAGAGAGATGGCTTAGTAAAATAAGAGAAAAAAGATAAGAGAGAGAAAGAAAATTAAGATTTGAAGGTCGCTGAGCGATTTTTACCCGTCGAACCTATTGAGAAATTTATGTCTCACTGTAAGGAACCTTTACCTTATTTTTTATTTCAAAGATTTTATGTTTTTGATATTTTTCTGTTCAAATTTGTGTTTTCGTTATCGAAAAACGAAAATAATTTTTATTGGTAAAACTTTTGCCGTATAACTTTTTATATGTTATAAAGATTAAAGTTATGAACTTTTTAAGTATTTGTTTGAGACTTTTCATCAATTGATTTTAAAAATTCAATTATTTTTGTCTATTCAAAAATTTATTTTGACTTATAAAAATAATGATTTAGTTCAATTATTTTTACTATTTATATACTGATTCAATGATTATATGAATGTAACTGCTATGATTTTATTATGGACATGCATATTGCTTCTTTGTCGTGCTTTGAATTCAGTTATTAATTTTGGTGGTCTGCTAGATTTTTTAGCTTATTATATGTGGTTAAATGATTTCATGTCATGGTAGGGGAGTAGGAGTGCGAGGCTCGTTAGGATTTTTCAGGTTCTATTTCGTTTTGTTCTAATTAGTCTTTTGTAATCATGATAGAATAGTTATGATTGTATAGATCTTGAGTTGTATATTTGATTTTTATGAAATAAATACATATATGTATATTGATGTTTTGAATTATATAATCTATTTTTTTCTGATACATGATATTAAATAGCTTTGTTTATTATTTAAACCTATAAATTCTCTCCAACCTATTGTTCTAGGGCCTCAATTATGTAGAAAGTGAGGTCTATTTATACTTTTTGAGAGCAACACTCTTCGTTAATATAGTTAAAATTCAAAACACTCCATTAGACAGATTATATTGATTCATTCGACTTGGGTACTCAAATATTGAGATGCTCTATTTCATTCTCCAATTATTGTCCAAAAATTTTAATTATACTCAAAGTGCTTGATCTAGGCTCATCTAGACTCAAATCAAATCGATTTTGATGTCAATGAGTTCTTCTCGTCAAGAAGTTCAATTCGACGATAAGTTTGTTGAAATTGGATTTCAATTAATTCCAAATGTAACTTTTAAAGTTTTCAATCCATAGATTGCATCGAGATTCAATTGGGATGTTTTTAAAACAAATGGAAATCTAATTTCAAATTTTGTGGTTTGAAAGCTAAATAATGTTTAAGGTTTTCTTAAAAAATAAAATTCCAACTTGAATGATGGGAAATACAATGCTTTGAAGTTTGATTGAATGCTTTACCAAATAAAATATAGAAAATGGAAGAAGAATAAATGGCAAATTCTAACAGTAGATTTTAGAACTTTGCAAATTCAATATATAGCGATATATGAAGATCTGCTTTCTGCTAAAGAATTTTTAAGAGAAAAGATTTACAATACAACACACATCTCTGATTCTTTTGCTTCACTTTATCTCTAGTGATCAAGAAAAAATGATCTTCAGTAAAAAAAAACAACATCTAGTAAGCAAGAAACCTGTGAGAATATAGTTTTTGTGAAGATTTTCTCTCCCTGGTTTTGCTAAGAGGGGCGATTATAGAAGAGGCTCTTGGATGAGAAGAAGTTGTTCTAAGATTTGCAAAATAAAATGTTTGGATGTGAATAACTTAGGCTTCATTTGAGACGGTTTTCTTACTGCTTTTTAATTCAGCTTTCTAATATAAAATTTTCAGTTTTAAAAATTTTTGTATTAGAAAGCTACTTTAGAAAGAAAGATGTCCCAAAAGAAATCTTAGGTTTCGTTTGGGACGGATTTCGTATTGCTTCTTAAAGCAGCATTCTAGTATAAAATTTTTATTTTTTGAACTGAAAAGCTACTTTAAGAAGCAGTAAAAAAGCCGTCCCAAACTAAACCTTAGTTAAAGATGCCTTTAGGCATTTTTGGAACCATTTTTTGTACTAAAAGCTGTTTTAGGAAAGTCTTGTGCAATAAAGAAAATAAAGTTGTTGTTACAAATAGGTTTTTTTTTTTTTTTTTTTGAGAATGGGGTATCTATCCGCTTTCACTCCATTAGGAGGTGCATGCCGGCGTAACTAATCCCTTGACGACTCAACCAACAACCAGCCCTACAGGTACAGGTCCCGCAGTTATTTTCTCTCCACTTAAGTGGTCGCGCCGCATGAGTGAGAATTTGAATATGGATTGGAGGTTCCCAATCATGCTCGCCCAAAAACCCAGCTAAGCATAAGGTCTGCTACAAATAGTAGAGAAGTAGATTATATCTGAAAAAATTTATTTCACAGCCTGTAGTATTCAGTCTGTTATTACAGCAGTTGCCATGTGAAGGTTTAGCTTTAGCAGTAGCTATTTACATGATTTACCGGGTTTGCATAACTAAATGTTCAATGAATTGTAGCAATATGGAGATATAAGGCAATTAGTGTTGCTAAAAAGGATTTTAGTTGATGGTGATTACACTTTTATATATGATGTTTATTTTAATATATGCAAATTAAGAAATTTTATAAGTGCAAGTGAGGTTCAGCCTAACTTCCAACATGTGCTGGGGAAAAGGCTTTAATGCCAGAGAAGGTTGTGAAGAACTGGTGCTGTATGATCATACACATCAATGCAGGTACTCGGAGTCGGCTTATAGGTTTTGGTCAAGGAACTCAGTTGAAAATGTGCTCGCCTGAAGGGAGAGTGACCTCGCAGAGTGCTAGCTGACGAGAGCGATGGACGAGTTTCGTGCTGCATTCGAGTTTTGGGTTGATCTGAATCCGACCCGAAATTACAATGGGGTCAGAATATGAGACTCAAATCTGGCCCATTTTCAAATGGGATGGCCCGGACCTGAAATTTTTGGGTTAGATTTGGGAAGGGTTTTGGGGTCATGTCAAATATTGACACCCCTAAATTACATCTATGCCTTGGGGCACTCGCCTTGGCAGAGCGCATTCACCTGCATCTGTTATTTATGGTCAAGGTTTCCCGCATGCTGCGGACATATCAAATCTAGCTACATGAAGCACACACCTCAAAAGACCATGCTTATTAACTAAAGAGCGCGATGAACACGTGCGACGGATGAGCTGATAGACGAGTTTCGAGTTGCTTTTGGGTTGTCGGGTTGACCCGAACCAATCCAAAATTACAATCGAGGCAGAATATGAAACATGAGCAACCCGTTTTCCAAACGGGTTGACCTAGAACATAAATTTTTGGGTCAGATTTTTAGGTCGAGTCAAATATTGACACCCCTAAAATCTATGCCTTGGAACCACTCGCCTTGGCAAAGCCCATTCACCCCGCATCTGTTATTGTGGTCATGGTTGCCCACCTACTCCTGACATATCTAATCCATCTACAAGAAGCACACACCCTCAAAAGCCCATGCTTACGACTAAATCAATCATAGGTTCATGGTTATTTCCATCTAAGGGAAGGTCAAAGGACATGAATTATGTCTCTAGTATTCGCCGAATATCGAGGGGGGTAGTTTTCACCGACACACCCATCAGGAAAACTCCCCCTAAAATACTCGCTCTTGAATACTCACCCAAGACACTTGCCTCATAGAAGGGCAGGGATCCACATGAACATTAACCATGTAGCCCTTCAAACTCTATAAACAAATAATGAAAATGTATATTTTGATTTTTTTTTTTTTTTACTTTGAAAGATGTTGGAACATTTGTACTGATATTCTAAAACTTCTCATCAATTATCCATCACTCAAATTTCATCCAATTTTTTTTAATTCTAACCTATTGATCACCTACTCATACGATCGAGTGCCATTCATAAACAAATTTGAATCCAACAACTACGACAAATAAAATGAAATGATAGACTGCTTTGCTTGAATTGTTATGGAGTTGTGCAATGTGAATGACATTGAGCTACTGTGGCATAAGAGATTAAAATTTGATATTTGTATTATTACCTGATACTAATTACTAATCATAAAAATATAAACTTGTATAATGAATAATCTTAGTGAAGAAACTGAAGGTTTAATTTGTATGAGAATTGTTGTTTGATATTGAAGGAGACCTAATGGAAAGATGCAACATGAATCTTTTTTCTCCATTATATCATATATGTTTATCACGTTAAAAGTTAAATTCACGTTAAATCTAATAAAAAAAGATCATTTCTAATATGAAAATAAAAAATACACACAAAATCAAATCCAATTTCTACTAAAGTTTTGCATGTGAAATCTAAACATGATTTAATGAATAAAAGTGATTTTTGATCATTTTAGATTGATTAAATTGAATTTTAGCATATTTGTTAAAGTCCAAATGGAATAAGTAGGCCATTTTTATAATTAATTTTTTACTAATAATTTAAAGTTCAAATTTAATAAGTATATATATATATATATATATATATATATATATATAAGTCATCCCTCTATGTTAGAACATATTTTTAAATATATGAGAGAAATAATGATTATCTAATATATTGGCATTACACTAAGAATTTATGAATCTAATTGCATTTACAAGTCAAAATAAACAAGCTAGTTTAGTCCCCTTTATATCATTTTTTGTGACGAGGAAGCACTGTCCTTATGTCAGTGAAAACCCCGATCAACCTACCATGCAACCCACACCAATTTATACGGGCCAACACTTAAGACTTTCACTGCATACCAAGGGTTTCGAACCAGGGACCTGGGCTTTGCCAGCCAGCACTACACCACCCGAACAAGCAGCAGTGGATTTTCTTTTCATTATCATTAGGGATGCTTACAATAGTGTAAATTAACTTGTTTTATATTGATGCCTTCTATAAGTTTAAAGAGGGTAATTCTACGTAAAAGTTATTTCTAATGTCATGATTTTTCCATTTTTAATGATTTCCACATTAAAAAATTTGTCATATGCATTCTTTACATCTCTAATTATGTATGAGATATTATTTGAAGTTATTACCTCGCAATGATAAATTTCTCAATAAAATTATAATTATGCTTTTTATTTGAGAAGTGTAATGTGATGCATTGATACTTTAGTATCATGTCAGTCACACTATCAACATGTCAAATTATAAATAAAAAAATAAAAAAAATAAAAATAAAAAATAAAAAAACTGGGCACAACTTTTGAAAGCATGTCATGAATGATAAATTTTAACCTAAAAATTTTATTTCATAAATAACTTAATATAAGTCATCTATTGTCTTTTATTTTGAAATATATTACTTAAATAATTGATTAGCTATTGAACATTTTTTCTTGCTAATTCAATTTTATTATTATTTTCAAAATAATATTTATTATTCAATTTATAAAAGAATAATATTTTTTTTTTTTTAAGCTAACAATCTATAATATCATGTAACTACTTTTTTAATTGAGTTAAGATATATAAAAAATTAACATATGCGTCTTTTGTTATGAATAATTGAAATAAATTTATCATTATAGGAATTAAATTCATATTTAATTAATTTATGCTATTGCTATATAATTTTTATTTTATTTTATTATTAAGAGAAAAATTATATCACTAAGTTTAGAGCGTCTTCATTTTCTATATTTTCAATAACAGACCTATACTATATCTATGTTTTGTAGCACAGCAATATCCCCATATTCCTATCGGTTCATCATATGAAAGAATTACATGAAGCATCATGATTTTGTAAAATAATTATGCAGAAAATTATTTATATTCTTCTGCATTAAAAAACAAATAAAATGAAAAGGCTTTTTTATTTTTTTGGCAATTGAATAAAATAAAATGTCATCATTAAAATGTATGCTAAACCCAAAAAATGAGCTCAATAAAATATTAATTAAAGGACAATGCAACAAGGCCATCAATTACTGATTCCACCATGATGGTATGGTGGTTTAGTGGTTGGAAGTCTTCTTCCTTAGATGTGTTAATATTTGGCATGGCCTAAAATCTAATCTGAATCTGACTCAAAAATTACAGGTTAGGGTCAACCCGTTTGGGAAATGAGTCGAGTTCAGGTTCAAAATCTTGACTCGACTGCAAAATTGGGTCAGGTTCAGGTCTGAAAACCCAAATCAACTTGGGAGCCAACCTAGTTCACATCCCGCGTAGCACCGCGAGTCCACGACCCTACTCACTTCCCGACCCCCGCTGGCCCCTACGTCCTGCGCTTGCCCCCCCATTCTGCGCTTGCATTGGTAGTCCAATGCTTGTAGCCTCGCTCACACTAACATGCCTTGCCTGCACTCGCGCTCGTTGCTTTGGTAAGTGGCAACTCGGGGTAATAGGGTATGGTCGAGTTAACCTGGATGATAGGTGATGACACGAACACTCGCAATGACATAGAAACTGGCAACAAAGCTAACGCTGACGATGGATGCGGGAAAATGAAATCGCGAAAGATGACGACGACATGGACCCTGACGACAGACGTGGAGAGCGCTTTGAACTGCAGCTTGATGAGGAAGTCGAAGAGCTCGTTTTCCCTTGTCGAGTTGAGCTCAAGCTCGATTCGAACACACCTTTACTCGACTTATTTGCACCCCTAGGTTCAACTCGAACTCAACCCACTACACATTTTTGACACCCTTATTTTTCCTCACAACAAGACTCATGCCCAAGCACACTCTATTATTTTCATATTAAATTATTCAAAACCCTAACTACATTATTGATTATAGCTTCAGATTAATCTGTTCAGCACGGCTATAGCTTTTTATATATACGATTAAAATTATTATGAGACAAATAATTTTTTAAAAAAATTGTTATAAAAATAACTCTCTAATACAAAAATTTCTTAAAAGAAGCGAGAATGTAATAGTCAAATAGAACAGTGATTACAACATAAAAAAGCAAAATAGTAAGAAAGACATCCCCTACCGACCTTGAGTATTCCAATATTTCTCCTAGTAAGATTCTCAATAATTTCAATTTTAAATTAAATTGATCAAAATTTGGATTGATAGACATGTAACCTAGATTATTAAATTATATAGTTTTATGTCATGAGAAAAAAAGAATTTTATTAAGCTAATAAGTTTAAAATAACTATTTATGTTTTGTTTGCCACAACTTTCTTATTACTTTGTAAAGTTACTTTTAAATATAAAAATTTATTAAATTAATAATTTTTATACTAAAAATTATTTTAAAAAATAACAAAAAAAGCCTTAAGCCTTAGCTTAAATTTTTTGAATGATTAAGTGATGTGCCCCTAAATTTATTGCTAGGTGACCCACTTGATCTGATAGATCTCATTAATGTTAATCAAATTACTTTGTAAAGTTACTTTTAAATATAAAAATTTATTAAATTAATAATTTTTATACTAAAAATTATTTTAAAAAATAACAAAAAAAGCCTTAAGCCTTAGCTTAAATTTTTTGAATGATTAAGTGATGTGCCCCTAAATTTATTGCTAGGTGACCCACTTGATCTGATAGATCTCATTAATGTTAATCAAATTAGGCCGAATGGGCACATTTTTGGCCCAAACTTAATATTGATGGGCCTAACAACTGTCCTCTCATTGGGGCCGTACGTTGGCAAGAATTAATGCATCTGGCCCAATGGCTTCAAACAAAATATGTAATTGAAAGCTATCTAATGTGGACTCATCGAGAGAAAAGAGGATGAGCTCATTCTTTTTTTTTTTTATAAGGATGCAAAAGCAATATTATTAAAAGGTAAAGATATTACAAATTAAGAAAAAGATCACATTCCTCTTTTAACAAGCTAAAGACGAAGGAATTGAACCCAATCTAAAGTTATCCCAAAGAAAGTTATTACAACGAGCAATGTTATCACACTTATTAGCTAACTTATTACAATTTCTATTCACACAACTAAAAATAACATGCTTGAATCTTTTAAGAAAATCCATCTCTTCAATCCCATTAGAAATCCTCACCTTGCTCGAATCTTTATTCAATCTACGTATAATAATAATAATAATAAGCAATCTCAGTAGAGATTTTATGTTTTTTCATTGCTCTCATGAAATTTTTGTGGTGATAAGCTGCTTTTTAGAACTAACTCTCCTAACATGATAACCATAAGAAAAATAATGCCTAATTTTTTAAAAAGAAAAATACATATAATATCCACAAAAATTAAAAAAAAATTCCTGCAAAATCTTTGCAATCACATTTATAAAAAAATTGTAGTCAATCCAAATGAAGTTGTTTAGATATATTAGGTCTATTATTCAGAGTGATTGTTAAATAGATAGGGATATTATTAGTATAATTCAAGTTGGATGGATGAAGTAGAGGAATGTGTCGAGCTTGTTTTGTGATAGAAAAGTACCACTAAAACTTAAGGAAAAATTTTATAAGATGGTGGTTAGACCTGCAATGCTTTATGGAACAAAATGTTGGCTATTAAAGGAGAAGCATAATATTAAGTTGAGTGTTGCAAATATGAGGATGCTCAAGTGGATGAGTGGCTTTACTCTTAGAGACAGGAAACAAAATGAGCATAAAGGTAAAAAGATTGGGGTAGCTCCAATGGTAGATAAGATTAGATAGAGTCTCCTTAGATGATTTGGTCCCAAAAAATGGCGGACTTCCAATGACCTGATAAGGTAAGGAGAGCAAATGTATTAGATTTAACCTATGTTAAGAAAGGTAGAGGTAGACTTAAAAAAACTTGGTTAGAAAATATTAGAAATGACCTTTCTTTTTTAGATCTAAATGAGAATTTGACTCTTACTCGAACACAATTGAGAAAAATGATTCATGTAGCTGACTCCATGTAGTGAGATAAAGGCTTGATGTTGTTGTTGTCATTCCAAATAAATCCCTAATCATAAATTTATGAATACGCATATATTGACTTGTGTTATCCCACATCAAAAGATCAAAAGTTGTTCTTGCCAACTGGCCAAAACAGAGGCATTAGATAGAGATAGTGGTGGCAACAAAATATGTATTGAGTGATTGATCCTAAAATGTGGTTTTAAGATTGGTACATCTATCCAAAATCCAAAAAAAATGAGGCCAAATTTTTATGAGCTTTCTCGAATAAGAACCTTTTAAAAAAATTTGTCAAAATATTTTAATATAAATTTTATTATAATTGGTTTCGAAGTTCTTATATTTGCACTGAGATTAGTGTAATTTAAAATAACATATACAACACTAATCTCAATGTAAATCCAATATATAGTTCCAAAATCCATTTTTTATTCTTTTTTCTTTCATTATGAGGAGTTTAGTTTCAAAATCCATTGTAATACGGTTTGTATTAGGATATCCTAATACAAATTTTGTTCACTTTTAAAACAAATTATATCAAGTTCAGCATCAAGATTTATTTTTAGGTCTAAATCATAGTACAAAAGCCATAATGATGTTGGACCTATGTGATTTAAATAATTTATTGTACAAAATGAAATTTGATAATATTTATTTAGAGAATAATTTTTTTTTTAATCCATCAACTAATCTCATTACTTTCCTATTATCTCCTTCTTATTAATATTCCAACTCAATGTTCTTTTAGTTTATTAATATTTATTATTGTTGACATAGAAAGCAAATGTGCCTAAATTCTCATGAGTGAAAATGAGCTCTCACCTTTAGAGAGGTTGGTTCCAACTTCTATGTACTTATGAGTGAAAATCACTTCTCATCAATAGGAGCATGAACTATTTTCTATCAAATAAAGATGTGAAGTGTGTTCTTATAAAGTCAATTTCAATCACATTCAAATGCTTGTGAAGAAATAAGTTGTCTTTTTACAAATAGGGCCATCAAATTGTGAAAGAAATACATATATTTTTAAAATGAAAATTATTTTATATTTCTAAAAACATAAAAATGTCATTTTTAAATTTACCATGAGTAAAAAGTTATTTTTCTAGACTAACAATTTAGATGGGATGGGCACTAAGATTCGTCATTTTACTAACCCGATATTTTTTACGTTTTTCTATTAGCAATTTTATCATGAACTAATTCATTAATTAAGACTTGAGATATGTTTCCCACAACTATCGAATCCAACTAGATTTTTTTTAATTGAACGTAAAATTTACGAACATATGTCTTTAAAATATATACCCAATTATAGAATAATGAAATCTCTTTCTACTGAAGTTATTAAGTGGTCATAAACTACGTAGAATTTCAGACATAATAGCTCATTTATGTTAATCTAATTGAACTCAATATTATTTTTGAGTGATTTTGGGCTAAACTAATTTTTCTTGATAGAAATCAACCTTAAGAAACTTGCCACCTTACCCAATACACATGAAATTTAATGAACTATAGTTATAAAATTATAATTGAAACTTTAATTGCATCTTAAGGATTTTAGAAACATTTTCAAACAATAGTGTTTCAAAATTATTCTTTTACTAGTTTAATTTGAAACATGTTAAAATCCTATCAAAATACTTACTTTTTAGTTGAAACTATCAAAATCGGTCGAAATGAAAAATATTAATGACTTTTGAATCAATCTTAACAAAAATCTAATCATATTCAACCATAGCAATAAATAAAATGAAATTTCTAATAAATAGTTATATGGATGTTAAAATCCTTTTTATTAATATTTTAAGTTCACCAACTAGCATTAAAAAATAATGTAGTGATTATATGAATTTTGATTAAAATTTATTAATCCATTTAATATTAATGATTTTAAAATTATGGGAAGCTTAAGGGATGCTTCAACTCTACAAATGATCTTTGACAGTAATGACCTTTATCTCCATACTTATTTGCAATGATTATGAATGCTTTTATAGGTTGATTGATGCCCTTTAGCCTTAACTATTTTTTAAATTTCATCAACAAAAATGACTATTAAGTCTTACATCTTATTTATTTTCATGATTTATTAGGTCTTTATTATGCTAAGAATGTCTCTTGCAAAATCACAAAAAAAAAAAAATCTTCATGCTATCCACATTACAACATACTAAATTGAATATTTTTTATAGCTTGATTAAAATAACATAACTTTTTGAGAGAGAAACACTAAGTTGAATATTCTCATAGCCAAAACTTTCTTTACTATTCATGTTAAAAGTAAATGTTGTTCACTTAGGGGTTGTTCGATTGCCTGTATTTAGGATGTAAAGTAATCTAAATATAGATATTTTAGAAATTTTTATGTTTGGTTTGAAGTAAAAGAGGAATGTAAAAGGAGTGTATTCTAAATACTCATGGCAATATATTTTGAGTGTATTTAGAATTTCTTTGATTTGGGTGATTTCTAAATACACTACAAATGCATATTGAGCTTTGACCATTGTCGGCTACAGCCGCCATCGGGCAACATCGTAGGCCATCCACCGCCGTCGCAAGACACCACCGCCTCTGGCCACTAACAGCCACCCCAGCCTCAACATTATTGTGTTTTACATTGCATTCACTGTTACTCCAAATCAAACAAAAATAAAGTCTAGTCATGTAGTTATTATGCATTTATCCAAATAACTACAAAATATTCTTTTAACATAACAATCATTTTACATTGCATTCCTTTTTTACGCAACCAAACAGCCCGGCCCTTAGAGATGAAATTCCGCCATTCATTAGTCAGCTCCTGAGCTTGTCAATATTTTTTTGGCTGCTTATACACACATCGCATACACAAGACTCGAACTCAAAATCTCTTAGCTAACAGCCTAAGCTCCCAACTAATAGATAAATATGAGTTGTGTGCTTGTCAATGTTTCGCCTGCTAGTAATTTTTGGCTGCTGCTCAAAGGGGGCTTTATTACGCTGGTCCAGACACTATGTAATTATGGCAGACTGGGATTATGGAAGCTTTCAGCCTTTCTAGTTGATCATGATGGGTTTTTTCTCTATTAATTTAGAATGCCTTGCAATCATCTTGATTGCTCCTATGCTCAATTTTATATGGGACACACTTTCTTTCACCTGATTACTTACACTAAATCAATGACTTATTAGTTCTCTTGGGATGATTGGCTTATTTGCACTATTATTTTTATCCTATCGTGGCTGGGGACATATTAATGTATATGAATGTTATTTTTTTTCTGATTTCTTAAACCGGTTAATAGGGGTGTGAAAAATTGACATGACACGGAAATTCGACTTGAATAAAACCCAAAATTTTCAAGTTAGGATCAACCTGTTTTAAGAACAGGTCAGATTCGGGTCCCGATTTTCGACCCGTTTCGAATTCTGGGTTGGGTTCAGGTCAACATGAAAATTCGGTTTGGACCATGTTTTGACCTGCTATCTGCCCATCTCACGCACGCACCGCACTGGGCGTGCCCAGCTCGTACCCAAATGGACGAACTGGTTCCTTTGCCCCGCGCGTCTCACCTTGCCCCTGCAGGCCCCGCACCTCGGTGACTCGACCCCTATCCATCGCATCTCACCTCGCTCCAACTGGCCTGGTTAGCATCACCTGTGTTCGCGCGATGTTCTGGCAACCCAAGCTAATCCTTCTAATTGGGTCAGGTCAACTTGATAACCCGATGTGTCGGATCCGAGTTGCAATTTCTAACCCATTTGCAAAAACGAGTCAGATTCAAGTCAGATCAAATAGTAGTAGATCAATATCAAATTCGATCTAAACACAACCCGCAACCTATTTTTGACACCCCATGCTGTTGGAGAAATTATTACGTGAGGTCACCGGATCATTGTAGGAGAAATAGGATGCGCCACGTCATCGGATACATAGCAAAATAATGACGTGGTATATTCAAATTCGCCTCCAATCGACATCCGATGACTGTACATAATAATTTATCTTCAATATCTGCCTCAAATTCATTTCATAATGACACCAACTGTGCTTCCCTGTCAGCCTTCCATCCCAGCGAACGAACCGGCCCCATTTGGCTATTCATCATTACTCCACTTCAGTACACTCTTCACAATAACAACAGTCTCTATACTCTGTATGTACAAATTTTAATTGAAAAACGCCTATCAGAGCCATTATTGAACGACAGCTTAATAGGTGGTGGCGCCCATATAGACTTGATGAGCACTGAACCACCGCCATTTTATCAGATGATTATTGTACTGTTTCTCACCCATTTTACCTTCTGAAGAAGACAACTTTCCCTCGCCACAAAAATACAGGAAAGTGACTTCCACTCTTCCCACATTGAAGTTTTCACCTGCAGAACAATCAGTCAGCTAAGAAGACCTATTCAAAGGAAAACTTCAGATTTTATTTCGAGGACTGGCGATGAGGACGACTTCGATTCTGTACAGAAGCAATTGAGAAACGCTTCGCTTAAAATTAAAACAATTCAATACTTTGATGGCGCGTGATCTTACTTACAGTAGCAGATTTAATGATTATGAAGCATTAGAGGAAGAAAAAAGCTCTTTTGATTCGATCACAGAGAAGTCGTAGCAGAAGAAAACGTCAGCTTTTATTTTAATGTCTGTCCATGACGAGACAATACAAAATCATTTCAAAAACTCATCCATTAAAAATCTGATTTTTATTTATTTTCTTTCAAAAAGTTCACTCCTTTAATTTCGGTTCTTCATATTTACAGTTGCATATGCGTTCCTCTTAAGAAGGCGAAACAGAGGAGGTAGAGTCGTCAAACTCGCCGCCGGCGAAGGAGCCATCGACGCCGGAGGAAGCCCACAAGCGACGCTCGAACGCTTCCTGCATCTCCTCTGGGATGAGCAGAGTCCTACAAAGAGGACAGGTTCGCTGGTCATGGTTCACCCACCGGTCGAGACATCCCCGATGAAACACATGGCGGCAGTTGCTCAGCCACCGGACCTCCTCCCTTTCTTCAAACTCGTAGAGACAAACGGCGCAGCCATCGGCCAACGGTCTCCTGCGACCTTCCCCTTCTCCTTTAAGAAGCTCGTCAAAGCGGACGACGGGGAGAATTTCTTGAATGAGGATTGCGGAAGCTGAGCAGAGCTCCGGCGGAAGGTTGGCGTCAGGCCAGGGGACCTCCGATTCGAGGAGGTGGCTGAGGCCGGCGACGGCGAAGATGGAGGAGATGAGGCGGCGGAGGAAGTTGAGGAAGAAGATGAGATGAAAGATGAGTTTGGGAAAGAGGAGGTCGGAGTAACCGACGGGGAAGCCCATGGGTGAAGGAGAAAGGAGGTTTTTTTTTGAGTTTGCTCTGATTCTGCGTTGAGGTTTGATCTGTTTTAAAGGAGGAGGAGAA
Source organism: Dendrobium catenatum (assembly GCF_001605985.2). Taxonomy (NCBI): domain Eukaryota; kingdom Viridiplantae; phylum Streptophyta; class Magnoliopsida; order Asparagales; family Orchidaceae; genus Dendrobium; species Dendrobium catenatum. The sequence continues at coordinate 65,372 of NW_021319320.1, forward strand.
ACGGGATTGCGACCTGCGCGTGGTGGGGCTCAACGGTCGTTGGTCGTGAAGGCTGAGGGAGATGGAAGGGTAAATAGTCGCTGGATCTCAGGCATAATATTATTTTTTGTGCAATATTACGGATAAAGAGAAAACAACAAGGAGAAAATGATTGACTTTAATTTATTTTTTTTATTATTCATTTACTTATAAGTTATAACTTTTAATATCTATATTATTATTTAATAAGTAACAACTATTTTCTGTTTTTTAGAATGAATTCATGTCCAAGCGAATTATAATATGTAAAATTGTGAAAATTGTCTAAAATTATGAAAATCGGTATTCTTAAAGTCATTTGTTGTTGCATTCAAAGGAAACCAACATTTGTGTAAATGGCTTTGAGATTCATTCAATGTAACATTAACTTCATCATTTTCCCCCATCACACAGCTTTCCTTAGCCACATCCAAACAATCAAATGTAAGAGCTAATTCATGGACCTAGACATCTGCCTGAGAAATTATGCATGGGATTATCGACATTAGTAGCACCTACTGTGATGCTGTAGAATCTAATTTGGAAGAATTATTCTTTTATCTTTTAATAAATAATAATCATAGTTATCTAATATTATCTATTAGTAATAAACATCAATACAAATTCTATAATTCAAAACATCAATACACATATATTCATTTATAAAAATTATATACACTACTCATGATCTATATAATCATATCACAAATAATGTGTCATCAGTAAAATAATAACTAAAAGAGACAGATCCTGAAGAATCCTGATCAGCCTCACACTCTTGCTTCCATGCCCTGACTTAACCACATATAATGAGCTAAAAAACCAGCAGGTCATCAAAACCTATAACTGAATTCAAAGCATGGTAAAGAAGTAATATGCATATCAATAGTCAAGTCGTAGCAGTTATATTCATATAATCATTGAATCGGTGCATAAATAATAAATCTATAATACAATAACAGTAGAATCTGTAAATAATAAAACACTATGGTACGGAAGTTATTAAAATTATAAATCAAATACGGACGTCAAATCTATAAAATGATTATCATATCAATAATATCAATTAGTACATAAATCATATAAAATATTAAATCAAAAATCGATAAAGACTGACAAAATTAAATTAATGTAATAAAATCGTATAGAAATATACACATGTTATCCAGACATTCTATATCACGTGGTTAGTATATCACATGTTTAATATCAGTACAATGAATCAATAATATTAAATAGTATAAGTATCCAAATCAATAACATTAATTGTTGCGTTCTGGAATATTCGCGGCGGTAGAGAAATATATGGTTTAACGTCTTAGCATTGTATGAAG
>NW_021319320.1:66823-76003 GCF_001605985.2 Dendrobium catenatum
ATAACAAAATTGTTAAGGCAAGTGGTATATGAGAGGTTTTCTTAGCTTATGTGTAGGAGGAGAAGAAAGAAGAAGAGAAGATTAGAAAGAGATACCATGTTGTGTCATAGAGTATGCCACGGAAGTGGTTTCCGCAGATGATTATTACCTTAGAATGCCCTCCAAGCGGGAGATTGATTTACGCATTGAACTGGTTATGGAGCAAATCCTATTTCTAAAGCCCCTTAATAAGGATGGCCATAAAAGAGCTGAAGGAACTGAAAGAACAATTAAAGGTTTCTTAATAAGGATTTATTAGGCCTAGCACTTTCCTTGGGATGGCTCCTGTGCCTCTTTGTGAAGAAGAAGGATGGAAGTTAAGGCTTTGTAATAACCTACAGAGAATTGAACAAGTTGACTATAAAGAATAATCCCCTCTTTCCGAAGAATTGATGACTTGTTTGATCAGTTGGAGGGTGCCTCTGTGGTTTTCCAAGATAGACCTTGAGATTCAGGTACTTCACAGCTTAAGGTTAGAGAAGAGGAGACATAGCAAAGACAGCATTCAACACTAGATATGGGCATTTGAGTTTTGATCAGTTGGGGCGTCGGGCAAGGGTGGACGGCTGCTCCGGCGACTTTTTCAGGCGAAAAAAACTTGAGGAAATTCGTAGAGGAGCTTGGAAGTTTAAAGGTATGCAAATAGAACTAAGGTTTTTCCCTCTTATTCTCAAGATTTTTGGATGAGAAGATTTCTAGGATTTTGAAAAAAACTAAGTTTTTCTTTGAGATTCTTTTGAGAAAAGTTTAGGGAAGGTTAGGGGGATGTTTCCCTAAACCCTAAATGTGCATTTTCTTTTTCAATAAAATATGAGTTTTTGAAATTAGGGGGTTTTTGCTTAAAAGTTGTTTTCTTTGAAATTCTTCACAAACGTTGTTTTCTAATGACTTGAGAAAGCTTTTATGTAAAGACATTGTAAGGTTAAGTTAAATGTGAGTTTAGGGATTTTAGGTGTTCTCCAAATGAAGAAATTTGTGATTCCTAAAGTTCTAAAATGACTTTTAGAAAGATTTTTAAATTGATTTATGGCTTTTACTTGAAGGGCAAGTTTTTAATTATGTAGATTACTTTAATCCAAGAAAGTCATGATGTTTTAATTAACTGTATTCGGTAGTAGGATGAATGTTTGCTTTATATAAGATCTTGTTTTTGTTAACTAAACCCTAATTGAGGTGAAGGGTAGTGAGAGATATCATGTTTTTAGTAATGGAGGGGTTGCATTAAAACTTATACAAGATATTAGATTGAACTCCACCTTACTTTCGATAAAGAATTTTAGGGAATTGTAAGAGGAACTAGTTATTATGCTTTTCTTGTATCTTTCTTTTTAGATATAAAATCGTGTGGAGGGAAAGAATGATTGGTCAAAGGAGGAATTCAAAAACGGATTAAGGTAGGTGGATGATTTTCTTTTAAATGTTAGACCACTTTTATTTCATGAATTACATAGAAATTAGTCCAAATCATTTATGCCACATTTGAACCATTTTTTTTTATGTCTCAGCTTTTTCTTTTGTAAGTTATGGAATACTTGAGTCAATTCAAATGTTTCCCCTTATGAAATGCTCAACTTATGATTGGATTACATACTCATTTCCTACACTTGCCTCCTACATGACTTTCTCTACCTTACTGCAATGTACATATAAGCATAACAAGTAAATGCATCTTTGAGGAAACATACACTTGCATAGCTTATGGATAATTCCTACATGGAGCATCTTTATGATTATTTAAGTAATAGATGTAGTGCATGTTGACAGTGGGGAGTATCACCTAAGAAAAGGAGGCCTCTTATGGCCATGGAAAAGGAGGTCTTATGAGCCCATGGAAAAGGATGGTTCCCTTGAACCAATGGAAGGAAATGGCCAATTTATATGTACCTGATCAGTACAAGTGATACTCCTGAGACGGGTGTTATAGTTATATGCATATTAAACTAATTTAATGAATGTTTCATACACATGTTACAATGCAAATGAGATTATCCCTTGAGGCATGATTTTAAAAAGAAAGAAAAGAAAAAAAGGTTATGGAAGGATTAGCATTTGAAAGTTGAGGTAAAAGGTATGGCTTTTCTTTGAGCACAACTATTTTATGATTGATGATCTTTTGTTAAAATTTTTCCAAAAGCATGTTTAAGTTTTTCCTCTTGATTTTAAGTTTAATTGAATTTTATTCCACCTATTGAGTGTAAGACTCACCCTTGGTTGTTGGGAATACTTTTCAGAGGAACTAGAAAAGGGGTTAGATTGGCCACCAATCCACCGCACACCTACCGTCGTAGGGAAACGACGGGCGGCAGGTTCTTTTGTGTTTTTGGTGTTTTGTAGTGAAAGTTAGAATTAGAATGAAAGAAAAAAAATGTATACTTATGGATCCTTTTTGTATCTTTTGTATCTTAAAGCTAAACATTTTTTATTGGTGTCCTGAAAGAAAGAAAAGAAAAAGTTATGTTTTGGGAAATTTTTAGTGGCCTTTCTTTATGTTGATGTTTCTTTTGGAGTTTATATTTAATTTCTTGCAATGTTTCTTCATCTTCCTTTATGTCCGATCTCTGTTCCCGCCTCGCACTTGCGAGCTCACCAGGCGCCGGGTCGTGACACTATTCCATATCTTTTTGTTTTTGCTAACTTATATAATATATATATATTATATATATATTTCTCCTTCCTTAGCATCTAATATATTATATAAATCATTAAAACCTAAGATCTTTGCATCACATATAACCTTCTTAGATTCTTACGTTTCTCTTTATACTTTCTCAATTATCAGAAATTTTAACATCTAAACTATTTTTATATAAATTTATTATTTTTTATCTTTTCTTGGGCACACTTGAATTCTATCACAAACTATTTTTTAATTAGGAAGCTTTTCGCCCTTTGATACTGCAAGCATACCATTTTTTGTATATATTTTTAATATCACTCGGACAGCCGCTTTATCAACATAAATTAACATTCTGCATATACAAATAAATTTCTTAAGATCTAAAATCTTACCTTAAAAATATTATTATTATTACCTTAAGATACCTCATTAATCCTAGAATATTATGTTTACTTTATAATTTTTTATTTTTTCCCTTTATCTTAAAGCCAAAACTAATGATCAATATTGGTACTATAACTTATTCATTTGTAATAACTTTCCATAATTCTTTACAATCTAAATAGACATATTTTCTTATATAAATAATTAATTTACATTACGTTTTATATATATCCACTTGTTTATCAGTAGATCAAAGATGTAAAGCTACTAACACCCCTCTTGCTTTAGCAAACCTCCTCATTATCGACCGGCACTTAAAAACACATAACAGTTAAAGAATCAAATTAAAGGACCTGAACTGCACCATCATTTGTGCATCCAAACATCATGACTCACATCATGAGCATGATTGCTTTAAAATCAGCAATGAGTCCATGCTAATTACTAGATTATATGCTCATTTAAATTTTCCTCCAATATAAAACTTTTTCACAAAAGCAGATATATCATTTATATTAAATTCTCTCACATTATTCCATAAGGTTAAATTTTCCATGTAAATTGTCCACATCCGAACTCATTAAATTTAAGAGTGGAAGCGACTAAGCACTTAATAGCACTTAAATTCTCAATAAATGCTAATAGTTCACATAATAATCTTTAAAATTATAAATTTATTCTCTCAATTCTATTAATTTTTTATATTATGAATCCCTCCTAACAATAACTCTTATTATTCATAATAAATATAATATATATGGTAAAATAATGAGTAATATTATATATACATTCATTTTTAGGTATGACTCTTATGAATTACTATATTAGAATATCTCAAACTTATCAATCTCCTTCATGCTATCTCTCGAGACCTCTATCTAATTTTGTTTTATGAAGCACATAGATATTTATCTTTTTCCTATAAATCACTAATATGTATTCAATTCCCATAATTTTTTGTGCAGCGGCCACTTTCCCACACTTTTCTATTATATCGTCAGGCCATACAACACGTGGCTTTTAATTGGAGTGTAGGTTGCTGCATGATACTAATGTTTCTCAAAATCAATTTGGATTCATGTCGGGCAGGTCTGCTATGGAAGTCATACAATTATTGAGAGGTTTGATGAAGAAATATAGAGAGAATAAGGATGATCTACTTATTATATTTATTGATTTAGAGAAAGCATATGATAGAGTTCCAAGAGAAGTGCTATGAAGATTTCTTGAAAAGAATGGAGTTAATAACACTTATACTCAAATCATTAAAGATATGTATGCTTGAGCTATTACTTGTGTTCAAACACAAGATGGTTTGACCAAGTATTTTTCTATTTTGGTTGGATTACATCAATGATCAACCTTAACCCCATATCTTTTTACTTTAGTCATGGATGTTCTCATTAGACATTTGCAAGAGGATGTACCATGATGTATGCTTTTTGATGATGATATTCTTCTTGTTGATAAGACTAGAGAGGCAGTTCAAGGTAAACTTGAATTATGCAGGTCAACCTTTAGTCTAAAAGTTTTCACTTGAGTAGATCTAAAACTGAATATATGGAGTATAATTTTAGTAGTAATAGACCTAGTGATGAGATTGTGACTTTTTCTGATCAACTTTTTCTGATCAAGTCATTAAGAAGAGTATACATTTTAGATATCTTGGATCTATTATTCAAAGTGATGGTGAAATAGATGGGGATATTATCAGTAGAATTCAAGTTGGATGGTTGAAGTGGAGGAATGTATCGAGCTTGTTGTGTGATAGAAAAGTTCTTTTAAATCTTAAGGGAAAATTCTATAAGATGGTGGTGAGACCTATAATGTTTTATAATGCCAAATGTTGGCCATTAAAAGAGAAGTATAATACTAAGTTAAGTGTTGCAGAGATGAAGATGCTCAGGTGGATGAGTGGCTTTACTCTTAGAGATAGGAAACGAAATGAGCATATATTTGAAAATGTTGGAGTAGTGCCAGTGGAAGATAAGATTAGAGAGAGATACCTTAGATGGCTTGGTCATATAAAACGGCGGCCTTCCGATGACCCGGTTAGGAAAGGTAGAGGTAGACCTAAAATATAATAAAGTAGTGGCATTAGCTTTGACTTATGTTAAGAAATGTAGAGGTAGACCTAAAAAGACTTGGTTAGAAAATATTAGAAATTATCTTTCTTTATTAGATTAATATATTGCCGCCGGAAAATGCCGTCGGAAATTATTTTCCTACGCCGTTTTTTCCGGCGGCACGAAAGCCGCCGGAAAACCGCCGGAAAATTAAAAAACCGCCGGAAATAGGTCAAATTCCGCCGGAAAAAGCCGCCGGAAGTGGGTGATTTTCCTGTAGTGTCAAGCAAGTGAAATTTGCTTACAAGAGGTGCTAGTCACCCCTTCAAGGCATGATATTTTAATAAAAAAAGTCGATTGGGAGAAGTTGAGCTCGCCCTTCCTCTTCCTTTCTCTTCTCTTCCTTACAAAAAACCATATCCCTCTTTATTTATGTGATACTTTCAATTTTCTCCAAACTCTCATTCTCACTCTTCTCCACTCTCTTTCATTCTATCGATTTTTTTCGACCTCAATTTTCTAAGTCCAAATATCACTGATCAATTTTGTATGATTTGCAATAAAAATAAAGAATAATTTTGGTTGTGGTGTGGTAGTGTGAATTTTCAATTTAAATTTTTAGCATGTGATATCTTAAGTTATTCTTTTTTTGTGTGATTATCTTTTTTTTTTTGTTAATAAATGCAATAAGTATGTATATTAGCTGTTGATTTAAAATTCTTATGTTGTCATTATAATATTAGAAACCAACATGATTAAGTTTTCTTAGGTGAGGAAAAATTATACTTTATTAATTTGTAAATAATGAAGATATACTTTATTGCAAATTTTTATAAAGAGCTAATAAAATTTACTCTATTCATAATAGAAAAAAACCTATTAGAAATAATAGGCAAGTGGGCATATTTAATTTTTTATTTTCGATGATTGACAGTAGCTGAGGGCTTCACACATCCATATATTGTTTGGAAAAACATACACCTTTTATAGCAAGCTAATAGTTTTTATATTCTAGTTTTAGAACTAAGGAAAAATTATTAGAAAGAGCAAACCGATAGCATGTTTAATGATTTTTTTTAATAGGCAATTAAAAGTAGCTGGGGACTTTATACCTTCATTTATTGGTCAAGGATATCAAGTAGATTTTGATGATATACTTTAGTAGAGTTGCTAATAAATGACTTGACCTGAATCCAATCCAAAAAATTCGGGCTTTGGTTAGCTTATTTAATAATTAGGTTGGGTTCGGGTCGTGCATTCCAACCCATTCATTAAATGGATCGCATTCGAGTTGACCCACCAACCCTATTTTGACCCAAAAAAGACTATTTAATATTTTTTCTAAATTATTTTATTTGTTGGTATAATCTTTTCATTTTTTACCAATTAACCTCAAATCTATGGTTAACAAGAAAACAAATTTTATTTAAATTAAAATAGGTTATTGAGGTGGGTTTAGGTTGTTAGTGGGTTTGGTTTGGGTCTACATGTCTGACCTTTTATTAAATGAGTCATGTTCAGGTCGACCAGATTTGGGTTGGGTGATTTTAGGTCGGATCCAAATCCTACCCGTTTTGACACCCTTATACTGTAGTATATAATTTTATAATGAGTTCATAAATTTTAAAGATATATTTAGAATAGAAAAAATATATTAGAATGAGTATGTAGGTAACACATTTGATGTTTTTTTTTTATAGACAATTGAGAGAAGCTAAGGTTGGTTAAAGAGATCATTCAACTATGATACTTCAAGATAAGCTATTAATTTAGCTTATAATTATCTTATAACTTTTTTGATAGACAATTGAGAGAAGCTAAGGTTGGTTAAAGATACCATTCAATATAAGTTCTAAAACTCAATACATTAGTAGAACTAAAATGGAGAGTTCTTTTAGCATTTAACTGTGATACTTCAAGATATGCAATTAATTTAGCTTATAATTATCTTATAACTAGTGGATATGTTGCAATGCATGTTAAGTCTTTGAATTAGTTGAAATGAAGGCAAGCCAATAACATTGGTATTGTATGTGAAAATTTAGTATACTCACAATGATAAATACATGTTGAGTGTATTGTGTCTCAACATAGACAAATAAATTTGTTGATTGTATGACTAATATAGCTCAAGTCTTGAGTATGTTAATATTATAGAGTACACGTCTTTGTTTATTAGTACCCTAATCATATATTCAATCAATATTTAAATTTGTGATAAAATTTGTAGAATTATTATATTCACCAAGTTAACAGGCTTGCACCGTCATCGTTGAATGTATTTTGGGCATATGACTACACATAATTGTTTACGTTTCTTATCAGCCTAATTATTTCATAAATGACCTACCACCCTGGCCAAAGATGACCTTTGAGATAGGGGTTTTTTAGAATGCACTAACATTGGAGATCTGCCATATACTTATTATGGGTAGATGATGACAATGATATTGAGCATCAATGATATAACTTAAGAAGAGGCATGCACTTATCCATGCAAACAAAGATGATCATATTCTTTCTATCAAAGGTTATATTTGTGTATATCATCCATGCAAACTACTTATTATTTCAAGCTCACTACTTTCTAGCAATATGAGGTCACATGGTTCTCTTCCTCTATTTTTCTATCTATTCATGTCTTTCTATTTTTGCAGTCACTCTTGCTAGTAACATTAAGGTGTCACCCACAGACAAAATTAGATTAATAATGATTGGATACTATTGACTTCCATTAGAATCAATGCAAATACTAGATTGTTTCTCTTAATTCTTTCTATTATTGGGCCATAACCCAATGAGTCTTAGTTGTGATTTCTTCTAACCCTATATATGTTTGTAGAACTAGTTCAACAAAAAAATATTAAAAAATACTAAAAATATTAAAAAAAAACTAAAATTTATTTATATATGTTATCTTTTAAACAAGCTATTTTGATTTGAGGCTATTAAAAATTTTTTGAGTGGACATTAATATACCATTACTATCTAACAAATTTGTGAGAGAATATCAGTAAGTCATTAACGGAGAATGATTACATCTGCGGTTGAAACTTTACGCCATAAGATGTATTAAGGTTTTCATTTGGGACGGCTTACTGCTTCTTAAAACTGCTTTTAAGTACAAACATTTTAATTTTTGTATAACAAATTATTTTAAGAAACAGTAAAAAAGCCTAGGTAAATGATGATGAAAACATTTGCTTCTAAACATATGATCATTCTAAACTTTATGTCATAAGATGTACTAAAAAAAATATGATCCTTCTAAACATTTCTCTTGAAATTTATCATGTTGCAATTGCTAAATATTGATTTCATTCTCGCACACTTATCAACTCATAATTCATGTGGCATATAGATTCCTCTGATTATTGTCTAAAACATTTTGATAAATTACATTATAAATTATAAAGTGCAAGATAAAAATTCCTAAATATAAAAAATATGTGCATATCACTTAAAATTTAGCTTTTTATAAAACTAATATCCACCCAAAAATGATTAATCGACATTGTATATTTGCAAGTATCATGACCAACTCATTAAAAATTTTATTAAAATAAAAATGATATTAATTAAATTTTATTTTGCTCTTCAAGACTAAATGACTTCTATAAATAGTCATATTTCACAAGGTTTTCAGAACCGGACCGGACAACGAACCGGAGGAAGGAGGGGTTCACGGTTCGACCGGTTGAACCGGGGTCGAACCGGATGACGTAATAAATAATAATATTATTTAAAAAATAAAATAAAAATCAATTTGAAGCATAAACAAATAGCATATATTATAAGTGTCTCTTCAAATAAGTCAATAAAACATAAACAAATGCATAGCTTTTGTCATCACACAAAATATTCATAATTTCATATCAAGTCAAGCTTCAAAATTCAAACATAAATATCAAAATAAATCTAGAAGTCGTTTCCTAGATTTGAAGCATCAAAAGTTATATCCATAAATCCTTGTTCATCAAAACATTCCCCTCCAAAAGCATCAATATCTTCATTGTCAATTGTTTCATTGTCATTTCGAACATCCTCTAGGACATCATCATCTGCATATTAGAA
>NW_021319320.1:76103-86809 GCF_001605985.2 Dendrobium catenatum
TGCATATCACTTAAAATTTAGCTTTTTAAAACTAATATCTACCAAAAATGATTAATCGACATTGTATATTGCAGTATCATGACCAACTCATTAATATTTTATTAAAATAAAAAATGATATTAATTAATTTTTATTTTCTCTTCAAGACTCAATGACTTCTAAAATAGTCATATTTCAAATGTTATTCAGAATAGTACTCTCAAATTTGATTTTAATTTCATTTCAGTCTCATTGAAGAAGTTTCAATTGGTTGTTGTTCACATATAAGTCTTTATATGGTATGGGTGTAAATGGGTAAATGAGTTGGATTTGGGTCGATATTAAAAATTGAGCTGACCTATATCAAAAACCCGTTTAATAATAGGTCAAAAAGGTAGATCCGAGCCCGACCTACTGGCAATGCAACAGACCAAATCGGTCTCATAACCCATTTAGATTAAAATATTAACTTATCAGCTATACAATTAGTTTAATTGATTTAAAATATAAAGAGCATGCCATAAATAAAAGAATTTAATGAAGAAATATAAAAGTGTCAAAAGCAGGTTCAAGAGTCAATCTAATCCCACCATCAATTAAACGGGTCGGAATTTTAAACCAAAAGCCAATTATTATGTCAGGTGACACTATAGGAAAATCACTTATTACCGCGGAATTTCCTGCGGCTTTCCGGTGTCAGTTTTCCCGGCGCTTTTTGACGGCTTATTTTCGCAAAATTTTCCGGCATCGGCTTTCGACGACATAATTCTCACAAAATTTTCCGGGGCTTTCCGACGGCTTTTCAAGTTTCCGGCGGAATTTTAAAATTTTTTATTATTTAATTTTTGATTTTAAAAAATGACTAAAATATATTATTTTTTTCCTTAATTTAAGTATAAGGTTTAAATTAAAAATTATTATTTACATTGTTATTTATTTTTTAAAATTTTTTAATTAATTAGTTTGTTTATTTAATTTATTTTGAAAATTTTATTCTTGTTAAAAGATATTTTAAATAAAAAATTTGACACTAATAACAACATTTAATTTATTAATCATTTTATATGCATATTTTATTAATTATTTATTAATAATTTAATAACATATTTTAATATATTGTTACTTAACTTAGTTTATTTTAATTATCAATAAAAAAATCTTAAATAAATAATGTTTTAATTATAATATTCAACTGGTTTTAATATAAATAAAATAATACTTGAATATATACATTTTTGCAGGATCGGGCAGTGGTCAGCTTGGGCGGGGTGGGGCTCCGGAAAGAGGCTAGGGATCGATTCTCAGGGAAGACAGGCGGTAGCTGGCTAGTTGGCGGAAACGGTCCGGCGCACTCGGGCTAGGTCAGGCTCACGCGAGCGCGACCCTGGGTCTGGCGTGGTGGCTGGCGGAAACGGTCCGGCATGACCGCCGGAGCGGGGCCCTGGCGTGCCGCCGCTGGGTTAATAGCCTTGCTGGCGGGAGCGGCTGTAGGGGCGGCGGAAGATTTTTTTTTTTTTTTTAAATTCCCGGCGGTTATATGTCCGCCCGCAATTATGTGCCGCCGGAAAAGCCGTCGGAAATTATTTTCCTACGCCTTTTTTCCGGCGGCACAAGTACGCCGGAAAACTCCGGAAAATGCTCAAATTCCGCCGGAAATAGCCGCCGGAAATGGGTGATTTTCCTGTAGTGTGACCTGACGTAGCTTTACGTTCGGACGCAAAGGACATGTCGCCACGTGGTCTTGCTCAATACCGCGCGGCCCTACGACTTGACCAGGATTGCTATGTTCGCGTATTGCTCGGTATTGCTCTAGGTATTGCTAGGTATTCCTTCGCAATAATGAAAATATTGTTATGTGAAGACAATACCGAGTAATACGAGAAACAACTCGGTATTTTGCTCGGTATGGTCTCACAGAATGTATTTCTCGTTATTCGCGAGCAAAATCGAACAATACCACAAACGTCAAGCAAATACCGGAGAAAATACTAAGCAATACCTAGCAAAACGCGAACATAGCACCCGTTCTCCGTTCCGGTCGGGGTTGTTAGGCCGCGCGTAGTAATAGTGAAACGTGGCACTATTATGGCGTCCGAACGTAGATCTATGTCAGGTGACCGACCAAATAAAAGTTCCTCCTTAAACAGGTCAATTTATAACTCGAATTTCATGTCAAATCATTTATTACTTTGACAAATTTTCCATAGCTTCTCAACCAAAACCAATAGTTTTTTATGGATTAACCTAAAATGTCAACATTAATTTAGTATGTAGAGCCAAATTTAGCGGCGACTGCAAATTACTGTGTGAGCCCGCCGCTCATATATTGAAAGGGTCCTATAAAGAATTTGATCTATTTTATTCCCTTATTTTTAGTTTATTTTACTATGAAAAATGCTCTTTATTTTATTCAAAGGGGTTTTTTAACATCTTATGTGTCATTTTTATATATATATATATATATTAATAATAATAATAATAATCGCTATGGGGCTGCTATCATCTCCTAATTAACAGCTTATATAAAGCTGTGTAGGATTTGTATTAATTTTAATAATATTAGGCCTATCAGAAGAATTATATTATAAGAAAGGAAATAAATTGATTGGCGATGAAAATAATAAATAAAATGAAATTATTTTCTTTCAATTTTATATGACTTGACAAAAATGAAAAATAAAAAATAAAAGCGTATCGAGTCAAAATTAATTTTCATTCTCTTTGTCTTGGTTGAGGAGAGAGAAAGGAGAAATTATTACGTGCGGCCAACAGATGCCGTCCGGAGGAGAATCAGGACGTGCCATGTTACCATTTTGTTATGTACCAGTGTTATGTACCGCCATTTATTAGAAGACGTGACACATCCTAATTCGTCTTCAGACTGTCTGGTGATCACACATAATTATTTCTCAAGAGTAAGGACCTATTTAGGATAGTTTTATTATCGTTTTATTTTTCAGATCGCAATCATACTTCTGTTTGGCCACTATTTTCATGCTGATTTTCAGAAGTATTTATGGTGAAAATTATATTTTATAATTAGATCTACTAATATGTGAGAATTATCTATTATCTATTCTTTAAGAAAAAATATATATATTTATAGTAATCAGAATTTTTTAAAAAATTTATTTTCTTCATAATAACTTTATAATCCTTTTTTATAAAATGTTGCAGCCGCTTCAAATAAATTTTATATAAATGATATTAAATATTTATTTTTACTTAAGTGCAAAATTTTTAATGGAGAAAAATTAAGAAAAGATGATGCATGTACTTCTTTAAAATCCAATAAAATTTTAATTAAATTTGGAGTTAATGTTTAATACAAATTTGTGAACTTAGATGTATTTGCATTCCCTTCAACTCCAGCAAACTGAACATGTCCTTAGTGAAAATATCTTCCTTGTATTTCTATGGAGGAAGGGGGCATAAGTGTCACACAAGTATTCCATTTATTTTATTAAGATTGAAAAGATATTTATTAATAAAATGGTATATTTATTAGATAAAATAATTTTGTTCTTACTACAATGAAAGCAAAGCCCATTATAAAATTATAAATTTAAAAATAATAATTTACTAGCTCAAATTGTCATCATCAAATAAATCAACAATTATAAAAAAAATGAGTTTGTTGTGTGCGAAAAGATTCAGAATGATTGAGTGACAAAGGGTTTAAAATCTTAGCATTAGAAGAAAACCCAGCACACAGATAAAAATGAGTTGCAAGAGACTTTAAAAATTTTACTTGAAAAGCATCAAAAAGAAAAAAATCATAGGGTTTGACCTAAAACAATATTCGAAAGGTCATAGTCAGGTGATGGTGGACAAAGGGCTAATGGTCGGGCATAGGAGCACAGTTGGGTGGCAATGATTAGATATTATAGTCGAATAATAATGATCAAGGGATTCTAGTCCAATATTGGTGATCAAGGGATAATAGTAGGACTATAATGGTTGGAAGACCATTGTGAGTGGTGGAGTAATTGGATGAAGGTGATTGATGTACCCTATTTGAGCAATGGTGGTCATGCTATACTATAATCGGGTAAAGGTGATTTGATGGAGTTAAAGAGACAATAGTTTAATGATGGTGGTCTGATGATGATGGTTAATTGACATCCGATAATTATGGTTGAATAATGGCAGTCAGGCCGAAGATAATAATCGGGCAATGGTATAATGATGGTGATTAACCAATGGATTGATGATGGTGATAGAACGGTGGTCTGATGGTGATGCTTAGAGAATTCTTTGTGTTTTATGCTCTCTTGAATCTCAACTTAAAGTCCAACCCAACCCTTTTGGTTCCTATAGCGAGGCTCTGGTTTTTCCAAGAAAGAATAGTTGATTATCATCGTTAGATGAACCAAATTTGGAGAAGGCCAAGGCTTTTAGTCTTCATGGCGATGCTTTAGACTTCCTTTGAAATGGTGTTGATTATCTTCATTAGATGAACCCCATTTGGAGGCCATCAAGGCCCATTTTACACTTCTTCTCAAAAATTGTATTCCTATATTGGACATGCAACCATCAACATTTGCTTTTATGTCATTAGAATTATTTAAGATGTGCTGTAGTTGAGGTTGAATTTTCTAGAAAATTATAGTAAACTTCATGGAATAAGAGATTGTCTGTTTAAAGAT
Source organism: Dendrobium catenatum (assembly GCF_001605985.2). NCBI lineage: Eukaryota > Viridiplantae > Streptophyta > Magnoliopsida > Asparagales > Orchidaceae > Dendrobium > Dendrobium catenatum. The sequence continues at coordinate 80,732 of NW_021319320.1, forward strand.
ATTAATGTTGGTTGTCAACATTGCTGATGTTAAGTATTGATGTTTGCTTTATGCTATTAAAATCATTTGAGGTTAACTACATTTGAAACAGATGTTACATCCTTGGTGCAAACAAGAATGATCGATGAACATACTACTAGTTGGAAGCTGATGCAAGAGTTTGATGGATTTTGATGAAATAATGACTTGATATCATATACATTCGGTGGTTTTATATGTGCTTGAAATAAGACTTCTGATTTTTATAATTGATAAATGTATGCATTTTCATTCAATATTAATACGTTAGCAAAGATTGCCTTGATGAATATCGGTGCAAATCTGAATTGGGAACTTCCAAATTATATTTGGAATTATCTAAACTTTGATTTTTACAAGCTTACAGACAAAATGAACATCTCAAGGAGATGAACATAATGACAATAAATTCACTCTAATTTGAGCCAAAATGAGCTCAAATAAAAGGATCAAAACATTATTGGAAGCTTTAGAGTACTAATTGGATGACTAAATGATATCTAAGTATGACATGCTTATAGTCGAATCGAGCGACTTGACGAGATGAATTCTACAAGCCCAATATCACTCAATTTTGACATCAATAAGATACTTAAAGGTTCAATAAATGCTCCATAATAAAGTGAATCAATATAAGTCATCTGATGGAACACTCCAAAATTACATCCACCGCCGACAAATCTAGGTCGTCGTTATTGAACCTTTGCCTGACAATCATCATTGGATCTCTATCTTCCATTGTAGGGCATTTCTTTCTTCAATAATCCATCACAGACTATGGTCCCTCTGATCACCGTCGCCAAATTATGATTCTTATGACCTCTGTCGCCTGTCTAATTATGTTCTGTTTGACCACCATCATCTAACTATGGCCCTACGGACCAAACAAATAAGTTTTCACTCTCTTTAGAATAGATGTCATGTTGTTCTTCAACTATGTAATGTGATCTATACAATATGCATTTACTATAATGAGCCAGCACCGTCCTCTAGAGAAGGGCATCATTTGTAATCAACTACCAATACTAGTAGAATCATTTCAACTTGGCAAGGTCCCATTATTTTTTTCCCCTTTGAGGGTTTTCTTTGTAAAAATTATGATGTCCTTTATGATTATTGCACCTCTTTATTCTATCAATCTCCATGATGGATCTTCATATCATACTAGGATACAAAACATTATATTTTTTTACCACTGTGAATATTCCAGGATGCAACAAATATGTAAGCTTGACTAATATTTATAATAAATTAGCTGGATATAATGATTATTGTTGAAATCTTAATCTCTTGTGTAATAGAGATCCAAAGTTATGAAATCTTTCTCCACATAGGGGAATAGCTCTTTTGGATGTCTACTCTCTGAGTATGTTAATATTTTGACATAAAAGAGATGGACTTTATCAATGACATAATTTTGACCAAACTTCCTATCTGCATTAAGGAAAGTCATGGAAATTTCTTTTTAAGATTTTTATCTTCCTTCATCATTAATATGATATGTCACCCCAAACATTAATTTGTGATGAAAGATTTTAAGTAAAAACCACCATGGATATTTGATTTATCTAAGGTTATTAATTAGAGCATTACTTGATGATATTAATTTCTATGAAAGAGGTTGAGAGTAATCTATCAAGTTTTATTTATCATATGTTATTTGATAAAAGTGTTGCTTGATGACATAATATGTTTAAAAGAGTTCCAAAAAAATCTATTAAGGAGGTTTGACCAATCTGATGTTATTTTATCAAAAAATTTCTCACTAATATGAATCTATACGGAAGAGATTGAGAAAAATCCACCAATGTTGTTTAACTTATATGAAATTATTTATCAGAATATTGTTTGATGATATTAACTTATGTAGAAGAGTTTAGAAGAAATCCACTGAGGATATTTGACATATTCGAAATTATTTTTCAGAATATTATTTAATGGTGTTAATATGTACGAATGAGGTTGTGAGAAACATATGTCAAGATAAATCTATCATCACGAATCTTCTAACACACAATAGAACTCAATTTTCTTATTAAATATACATTGACCTAAATTAAAAAAGACAAATAAAGAATTATTCAAACTAAAGTAATCAATCATTTCAAAATTAATTTAGGGTACATTTTTGTGGCTAACTCTAGTTAATAAAGTGCTCATTTTGACTTCCCTCATTTGGCCCGCTGACTTGCCCTAGCCAGAGCCTACCCATGTGCTCACGCCCTTACCTCGTCGAGCTCTCTTCCCTCACTCTGTGGGGTTTCTCCCAACTATGTTTGCCTCCCCAAGCGTCGTTGGCATTGGGGCGGATGTTTCTTCGGTTGGGGTTCCTTATTCCGTTGGATTCCAACCACACACTATCTCCAAGGTTGTACTCAGGGAAGTTTTCTTTTTCCCTTTGCCATTTTTTATCATTTTGGTTTTCCTTTTGGTTTTGTCTTGCTTTGTTTCATCCTTCTCCAGCCTTTCTTTGCCGGATGGTGGGAAATCGTATTTGTAATCCAGGGTTTTTGGGTGGATCTATGAAATCACACTCCTTTTTTGATGATTTATCTAGTTCTTCCTCTTATATTCGTTTTTATAACCTCAATCTTTCTACATTGCATAGTCTACCCACTGATCTCTAAAGAGGATATCCTAGCGCTGAAAGCTCCCTTACAATTTACGTTGGTTGGTTATTTACCTGTCTGTCGCCCTAGCCAAGAGTCTATCCAGAAGTTCTTCTTCAACCTAAAGCTCATTGCTGAATTTTTCATCACATTGTTCAACCCATCATATATTCTAGTTAAGTTGAACAATAATATGGATTATAGCATAGTGTTTAGTCATAAATCTTATTTTGTCAATGATTGATATATGACATTAACCAAACTAGATATTTGTGTTGAATCTCATGTTATTCCCATTTGGATATCATTCCCAAACTCAAGAGCTCACTTTTTCTCTCCCCGTATCCTCCATGTTCTTGGTTCATTATTTGGGCGTCCGTTGAAGGTTGATAATACCACCTCCATTAGGTCTCTCCCATCTGTAGCATGAGCTTTGGTTAAGCTTGATATTACAAAAAAATATCTGAATAAAGTGTGGCTTGGTCCATAAAAGTGTGGGTATATTCAGCTGGTCAACATGGAGGAATTTCCTCCCTTTTGTGGTCACTGTAAATGTATTGGGCATGTTAAGGGGATTGCAATCTTCCTATAAAGTCAAATCACCTCACTACTAATGGGAAGACATTTGGTGGTTTGGAAATTGCTAAGGTTGTTGGTGTAAATTGTCCTATTATGCATATTAATGAGGTGCTCATTAATAGGGGTAATGACGTGATTTTTGATATAGAGGTGGAGGCTGTTGAGGTTGTTGTTGGTCTTGTCTAGGAGGATGGGGTTGTTGCTTGTCCTATCAGGGTGGATATTTTATCTTATGTTTTTGTTATGACTATGGCTAATTCTTGTGCAAACAATGAGAATGTTTTGGTGGTAATGGGAGCTTGGGCTTGTTTGACTAATACTATTTCTTCTCCTATTGTGTCTCCCATTCCTAATTCGGATTCCTTATAAATTATAAACTATGATGCTTCCAGTCCTTTGGATGATTTGGCTTCAGTTGTACCACAAGAGAAAGAAGATACTAGTTTTGATTTGGATGTTCAACCTCTCATTACTGTGGGTATTCCTATGGATAATAATGTCACAGTGCCAAGTTTTGATGCTCTAGTTTCTTTGGTATCTAATGTTGTTTCAGCCAGTGATTTGGAAACAATTGTGCCATTTGTGGATGTCCTCGTTGCTCTTATTTCTTCTTATGAGTTAAAAAATCAAATGGCTTCCAAATTCACTCTTAGCCTTGTGGATCATTCTGATTGGCTGGATGGGTCTTGCTCCTCTCCTTGCAAGGATACAGGAGATGACTTGGATGAGAAAGATGATGCTTTTATTGAGTATAGTTTGAATGTTATTAGTTGTGCTAAAAAAAATCAATTCCATAGTTCTGGTAAACATTGTAGGCGAATGTTGCAAATCTATTTTCATGACTCATGTTTTGATGATTGACAAACACTATTGATTCTCTTGGACTGCTTGTTGCTTCTAACTTCTCAGGAATCGAAGATCGGACGAACAAACGAAGCCAATTCAAGATTGCGTAGGTTTAGGGTTGAGTCAATCTGTACTTTATTTTTTCTCTTATTGGGTCTATTTGTAATGGTCAAAGAGACTGATGCTAAGTAACCCTACACACACACTTGAGAGATTTAGAATTTCTGTTTTTACTCATATCGGCCAGGACAATATTTACATCATCCTGGACGATCAGGCTTAAAACAGAAAGGCATGAGATGGCCACGTGTCATATGCATGATGAGGATATATCAACATTATTTGATTGTGATAAGCATTTTCTCATTATGATTAAGAGTTTGGTTAAGAAATTATGGGAAATATAAATATACTTTAGTTTGAATAATTGGTTTTTAATGAAAACATGTCCAAAATTCATTTATAAAAGATAGATTACAACCAAACCCAAAGAGAAAAATCACAGTGCAAGGCTAAAATTAGCAAATCAAAACGGATAACAGTCGGACTCAGGAACTGGCTCGGCCTTCATACAACTAACCAAAGTCAGATAAGGACCATCCAAAGGAGGCATCAAGCTCAAAAAAAGCATCAACCTACATCCTAGACAAAGGCCACCAATCAGTACGAGAGAATGAGCCACCAATGTTGCCGCAAGCTAGTGGCTTATGTAGGATTGTGCAGAAGGTCGCCTCATCATTGGTTAGTCTAAATAATATAAGGCTTAAAACTGAAAAACATAGCAACCAAAGAAAACAAAAGTTCAGATCAGAATTCCCAACCAACAAAGACACGTGCCAATTATTTCTTTTTCGATCTTCGCTGAAAGTTCGTTAGGGATGTTAAGCCTATGAACTTAGTCCCAAGCTAACCAAGAGGAGGGTGGGGGGGGGGGGGGGTGAATTGGTATTTTAAAAAATTTCTTTTCACAAAGAACAAAAACACATAAACTAAAATCACACCACGTGAAAATAAATGCGGAAAATAAAAGTGCGGAAGCAAGAAACAAGAACACAGAAATTTATAGTGGTTCGATCAACTCAACCTACGTCCATCCTTGGAGGCACCCTCCAAGTATTGCACTACAAACGTGACTCTCCTTTAGCCCCACGGCTAGGCGGAGAAGCCCTCACAAAAGAACCTCTTTCTTGCCAAACCCGGCAAGCAGAGAACCTATCTTTCTTTTGCTTCCTCCTGAAGCTGGCAGAGAACCACAACCAGATGCTGACTTCTTACCTCTACCAACCCTTCCACGTACGAGAAACTCTAGAAGAAGAAGAAACAGAGATCCTTGAAGCAACCCTGTGAATCCCCTCACAAGCTCCCCCTCACAAGATTCTCTCTCCTCTCTCTCTCTCTCTCTTCTCTCCTCTAACCTCCCCCGGCCTCTCAGGTCAAGGCAGCAGCCAAAAGGTTTATCAAAACGTTGAACAAGAGCTCTTAAATAGAAAGCTTCAAAGGAGCTCATTAATTGCAAGTTGCCGATAATATTGTCTAGGCCGATATGGACATTGGCCTGACCGGACAGTACAAATCTCAGAAGATCGGCCAGAGCATCCGCATGAATGCAAACTTGGACGATTTAAAATTGGCTTGATCGTCCAGGCCGACTCACGATCGTCCCGGTCGATCAGTTCAAATCAGAGGAAAAATCGTCCAGAGCATCGCCCTGAATTCGAGCTGGCCGATATTTATCGTCCTGAAAGTAACAAAGGTTTTTGAATAGATTGTCCAGGACGATATGATCGTATCAATCATCCTTAATTACTCCCTTGATTTCCTGATCAATTAAGGCATAATTTTGAATATCGTCCAGGCGATCAATGATCGTCCTGGCCGATAATACAGTATACCTTAATTGTCTATTGGCGGCAACTTCTTTCTGTTTTTGAGCTTATGTCCTGGGCCGATACACGTATCGGTCCAGGCCGATATTGTTAATGACGACTGCCTAATTAAGAATCCATTTTTAGACTTTCTGCTTTTA
>NW_021319320.1:86819-99115 GCF_001605985.2 Dendrobium catenatum
TATATGATTTATTGATTGTGATACAAGAGTGTGATAATTGCTTGATCATATAATATCATGATAGTGTATAAATATTGCATGAATTGGTGGTTGTGACATGCGTGTATGATGATTCTATGATTGTATGATTATTGTGTAATTTGATGATGATTGTGTGATTGAACGATCATCTCTTAATCATATAGTTGCATGATCATTGTGTGATTGTATGATCATAGCATGGTGGGACACTTATTGCATGATTGTTGTGTGACTGAATGCTTTTTAAACTTCTTTATTAGTTATTTTGGTTGTATCTTCCTAGAGTTAGGGAGGTCAACGCCAACACGTATGATTCACTTGTCGTTCACCGCACATGTTGGGGTTGTGTTTGTTGACCTCCTTTTTGGCATCGGTCACTTACACTGTATTGTCTTGCATTTTGTAGATTGATCAACCTTCTTGTATGTTGCACCGCTGTGTTGATGAAGGGTCACCTTGCATATGTTACATTGACTCGTTGTCGACCTTAGAATTACTCCTTTTTTTTTTTCACATGTTCTCCTCTATTTGATTCTAAAATACACGTGGTCGGGTCAATAACGATTCGATGTAATTTCATGCATTTGAGCCTTCATCGTGCATGCTCGTTTCGTGCTCAATTTTCTTTTAATCAAAATGTTGTTTTGTGAAACGGATTGCGAGAGTGCGTCCGGGTCGCCTAGATCTTTCAAATGAGCCTATTCGCACTTGAATCGGGTATCGTTTGAAGTGTGTCGAGGAGAGAGAAATTTTGATTGCTATTTTTATTATTGTTTATATAAAAAAAAATGAGTAAAGGAATATACATATATTTTTCTAATTACATAAATATAATAAAAATATTTTATAAAATATAAAATTAATTACATATTCTCTTGATTAATTTAAATTTTTTTTTATTTAAAATAAAGATTAAAAATATATATAATTTGATTAATTTAAAGTTAAATAAATAAATAAAATTAAAATAACAAAATATAACGAGGTATATATATATATATATATTCTGATTAAAAATGTGAAGAATAGCACTCAAAATTTTTAATTTATTGTAATATTAATTATATCAAATATTGATTTCATCTCAAAATAAATTGGAGAAGTTTAAGGTCAATTCATATCAAAATTTTGATTATGATATTCTAATGAATATTTTGTCAAATCAAGAGATGACGAAATTGGAGAAATTATTCCGTGCGGGGTCTAGACGGGAAGAACCATTTGAACAAGTGAGTGTAGACATTGTGTACAAATTTGTACATAATGTATATCAACTCTTTGTACATAGTATTTGTATATATTGTGTACACTCACAGTCTGAAAAATTCTTCCCGTCCAGATATATTTCACACTGAATAATTTCTCAAGAAAATTGAGTGGGATATATCTAATGAATGCTTGTCTACCACATGTTTTATTGTGGTAATTTTTCTTACACATCTAGTTTCATAATTTGAATACTTGGCTACCACATGTTTTATTGTGGTAATTTTTCTTACACCTTTAACTTCATAATTTGAATGACTAAATGATTGATAGGCCACACTTTACGATTCATATTCTCAATGGAAATAGAAATTTTTTAAAATATAACTAAAAATTTAATTATGTGATTAAGAATTGTAAAAAAATTTAAAACTAGACAAAGACATCCGTTAAATGGGTGATTTACCTGTTGACTCAACACATCAGGTGCAAGCTTTATCAATTGATAACATTAAATGGGCGAATTGCTACAATATCAATTGATTGAGCTGGCAGCTGAGTCAGCAGTAACTCGCCCGTTAAATGGGCAAATTTTTTCCTAGTTTTAAATTTTATTTTACGATACTTAATCACATAATTAAAATTTTAATCACACTTATTTTAAAAATTTATCCCATTGAAAATTAGAATTGAACAAACCATTCTTATTCCGCACGGTATTTATGCTCTTGTTGAGCTCAGGTTAGGACACTTGTGTTATATTTTAGTAGATGTACGTCGGGTTAGTATTTTTTTTTTAGCAATTTAGTAATTATATGGTACCATAGCATCAATATAGATTTAAATAAATTAAAATATTTAATCATTGATCATGTATGAAGGAAGGCTTTTGTGCACTCAGTTCATTAAATTTGTCCATTCGAGTTGGTCTATCCATCATCAGATAATTATGCAGTGCATGAAAATGATGCGCAAAGGCTTTTAGTTATTTATTAGGCACGTCAATTTTTTTCCTTTTTTATATGAACATAAAGACGATGCAGGGATTGAGAGAATCCATCAAATAATCTAAAAAATATCGTGATATATATTGGCTGAATCATCTCATGCAGGACTATTAAAGATGACATGATCAATTAATTTATTTATATCCTTAGCTCAGACACTATTAATAAATTAGACTTTTACAACACTTTTTAAACACCTACTAATTTATTTGCAAATCCGTTATATTTGTGTTCGCTGGAAAATTTTGACAGCGGTTTTATAAGTGCTACTGTAGGAAGGCTTTAGCATCATTTTTATAGGTGTTAAAACAGCTACTAAATGATAGAGGCTTTGGCTATTAATCGAGAGATTTTGGATTCGAAACTTACCTATGTGATGTGTGTGAGTTTGTCTCAATAACTCAAATTTAAAATTAAAAAAAAAATCACTAATCTCAAAGCAGATTTTATGATTTTGAAGTCCATATGAATTAGGGGTGTCAATTCGGGTCAGCGGGTCGGGTTCGGTCGAACCTGAAATTGATCTGACACTGTTCAGGTCAACCCAAACCCGCCCGTTTTTAAAAACGGTCAGGTTTCCGGGCCCGAACCCTACCCGATTCGGGTCCGGGTCAACCCGACCCGACACGAATGACCCAAATCTGAACTAAAATTGCTAATTTTCGGGTAAAAAATCGGGTAAAATATGAGTTTTCGTGTCACTTTCGGATCAATTTCGGGTTGATGGGTCAACCCGAACCCGACCCGTTTCGGGTTCAGGTTTATCCGAACCCGGATTTTTCTGGGTCGAATTTGGGTCGTGTCAAAAATTGACACCCCTATTGAATACCATTTATAACTCGATATTCTAATATAATTTTGCAAATAACTTGTAATTGCAACTTATGATCATAAAAAAATAAATCTCAAGGCAAAATAAATCAGCCCGGCCTGCTAATTTTGGATTATGCACTAATATTATTAATTAAATTTTACTAAATTACAATCACCAACTAATTCATTAATTAAGATCTAGCTTAATGACAGTGATGGGCGTACAGTGCGGATTGAGATCGCTACAGCATTAAATGGCAAGCAAATATTGATTGGGGGAGTGTCGGCTGCCTGGTTCGAAGGTGGGGCCCCGTGGCATTGATGTGTTGTTTACCCTTGCTGACTCTGATAGCAAAGTGGCCGCTCTTTTGTTTCTTCTTTCTTTAGCCTATATGGTGTGGGTGAGGGGGGCGTGGCACTCATTTTGTGGTTCATAACTGGAAAATTTATTCTGTCCGGACAGCATATCAAGGGTACTATGATCGGTATCGAGCGTCCAGTGATGTGGCACTTTTTTATTGGTCTCTGGACACGTTCGGTGTCCGGATACAATAATCTCTCCATTACTCGAGAGATTAATCTGTGCAGACGCCAAACGTAGTTCATCGTTCATATGCCAACTAGAATGCATCAGCGATACTGAACCAAGTACCGAGCCGCGGTACCGAGCAGTATCGAGCCAGATACTGAACATGAGGTGACGTGACACATTCTGATTGACCTCCGAATGACGTTCGATATCCGCATATAATAATTTCACTCATTACTGAAGTCTACTAAACAAATTTATAATCACTAGCAAAGCATTGCCTATGCTAGTATGCTCCTAGACCTTTTGATATTGGTACTTGATGGTGTGAGCATCCTTCCAATAGTTAATTCTTTATGGATGATTCCAAATCTAATCTAGGGTCATTTGCTTCAACCCCTCCTATAGATCTATTTTAGCTTTGAAGCCCATGTCACTGATTTGCCTTTTTCATTAGCAAATTGTCATCCAATATGAGGGACTTATGTCAAAGCCCTGAGCTTCTTCAATAGTGGATGTCGCTATTGGATCCTTAGGCTGAGTTTTACCCTTTTGATTAATAATTTGTTTGAGACAGCTTTTTTATGCTTTCTAAAGTAACTTATCAGTACAAAAATTTCGTGAATTAGAAATTTTTTGTACTAAAAAGTCGTTTTAAAAAGCAGCACAAAAGCTATCCTAAAAGAAGCCTAAATCATATATTGTCACTATGGGCATAGAGTTGTAGTCTGCATCCCTTTCTTTAATTAGTAGAACACCCAATTGCCCCATTTTTTTAAGACACCCGTTATAATGCCTCATTCATACTAACATGTTTCTTGGTGACTACGCAAGTTCGTAAGTTGAAATTAAAATATAAATTACATCTAAAATATTTCAATTTATGGGTTCTTTTATGGTGCCCTTGATTAGGATCTTAAAATTAGATATTTTCTTTGATCTTTTTCTCACACTTTAGTCTTAGCTCTTATAATCGAGCTTTTAACTTGATTATGTTAATCTATATGATGTTTTATATCACCCTCCATCAAGTATTCCAAATAAATAATATCACTTCAATTCCCTTTTACTCTTAATTTATTGCTTGTCTATTGAAGCTAGTGAATGGTTTGTTATCCCATCCTCATCGGGATGAATATTCCATAACATTCATGCATTAACAATTACTCTTGCTTCTATCTTAGAAGAATTAATTTCACAACCTAAATAGACTTGCACAAGGTAATTTTTGATTGGACGCTATGCCTCTTCTCCTCCTCCAACTATTAGATTGTCTATGATTAGAGAGATTATTACGTACGGGGTCCAGACTGGAGAATTGTTCGGTTTGTATGAGTTTGCACATAAAAAACACAATTATTGTTAATTGCTGTGTTTTTGATGTGCACAGTCACAAAAATCAAACGCAGCATCGGTCTAGACTCCGCACATAATTATCTCTCCTGTCATTTAAGCTCAAAATGCTTTGCCAACTCTTTATTTTATTTCTAATAACTCATATAAAATTATAATTTTTAGGAATTGAATACAGATATATATATTGATGCTTTGCCAACTGATCAGAATGCTTTACATCTCATTTTGTTCTTTTATTTTTAGTTTTTTTTTTTTTTTTTTTTTTTTTTTTTTTTGGGGAATATGGGGCTTTTTTTTTTTTTTTTTTTTTTTTTTAGGGAATAAGGTGCCATTTTTTCCTATGCTTAGTTTGATCCTACTACAGGATTTACATAGCTAGGCAGCTTCTCTTTTTTTTTTCCGACATTGACAAGTTCAATATATATTAGGTTATCAAAAAGTACTTAATATGACTTAGAAAAAATATAGATTGATTAAAGCTTTATTTGATTTGCCTTTTTTACTATTTTTTAAAGCAATTTTTTAGTACAAATACAAAAAAAAATTAAACTAAAAACTTACTTCAGAAATGCAAGAGTCGTCCTAAACGAAACCTTCGAGCATAGTTCTGCACACATATTACAAGACATCATAAAAAGAACTGAATCAAGCATTTAGTTCGTTACTGTTTCTCAAATAATTCACATTATCAAGCAATCATCCTATAATAATCTGAGGCCATATCATCAACTTGCTTCCCTACCTTCAATATCTAAAGACAACATAGTATTATATATTCAGCATAAAAACCCTCCTGACTTCCAACGCTGAGCTCTCCTCCCATGAACTGATTGCTCTTCGTCCCTTCTTGACCTGTAACTTGGAAGCTTATATTTGTCTGTAACATATAATAATCATCTCGTAATGCTGAACTTTACAATATCTGTATCATCATTTATATACTTCCAATCCATTCTCATACGATATTATAATCTCGAATCTTGACTGTAATCTTGAATTCATCACAAACTCCATATCTGCTTGATTATATTAATCATTTTCCTTGTAAACATTTATTGGACTGTATCTATATATGCTCAGGTTGGTGGGTTATCAGCGTCAACCATCGTTTGTTAAGATAAAGACCTCACTCACTCTTCGGCTTCATTTGAGACGACTTTTCTTAAAGCAGCTTTCTAGTTCAATAATTAAATTTTTTTTAATAGAAAGCTGTTTTAAGAAACAACAAGAAAGCCGTCTCAAACAAAGCCTTCATCAGCTCTCTTTCACCATCTGAAGATCGTTGCTGAGCTGCTTGTTTTGTTCTTATTGTTGGTATTTACTGCATGAAACGTCTTTCAAACAGTTGATTTGTAAATATAGGCTTCGTTTGGGACGGTTTTTTAGTACAAAAATTAAAATTTTATACTAAAAAATCGATTTAAGAAGTAGTAAGAAAGCCGTTGCAAACGAAGTTAGTCTTACTTTTCTTATATAGTTTGATGATATATATATTATCCCAATTTAGCTGACAAGAAGGGCCTGCATTGAATATGATCACAAGCTTTGACCATATCTAGTTTGGTGATGTCAGTAGATCTCCTTTGTATAAGGTTAATTTTATGGATAATTTCTTATTATACAAAATACAATGACATCTAATAAATTGAGTTATAGAAAAAAATATTTTATTCGAAATCTGGTTAGGTCTATTCGCAAAAAATTTAGAAAGGATTTTGTGAAGATGATAAGAAGAGGGAGGGTAACTGAGAGAAATACTTCAAGATGGAAGCATCATACAATAACTTAATAATGATATTAATCATGTCATTCTTTATAATTTTCATGATACATTTAGAATTTTTTTGGGATGACTGTAGCGTTTTATAAAGTTGGGTATGAAGTTATTGTAGGAAAAATAACTTGATTATTGTGATTGCAATTAAAATCAGTTTTTTACTACATAAATTTTTGAAAAGCAATAAAAATTCAATAAAATATAGTAGTCAAACGAAATTATACTTGTTGTTTAAAAAGCAAAGTAGCTAGCAAGAAAATTGTCCTAAATAGGCACTTAGGTTTCGTTTTGAGCCGGCTTCCTTAATGCTTAAAACAACGTTGTTGTACAAAAATTAAAATTTTTGTTCTGAAAAGTTACTTTAAGAAAGGAATATCGAAAATTCGCGTGGCTGAAGCTGAAGCAGCTACTTTCGAAGTAGCAGAAAGAAAAGCAACGACTGGATTGGGAGAGTCAGAGTCGAGAAGATGATTCCTCACTTCTTTCTCTCAGTAAGAAATATGTCCCAAATGAAGCTTTAGTAAGGTTAATTTTAATTGACAAGTTACTAGAGGACAAGAAAGTATCTTTAATAATACACACATTATTTTGGCATTTTCAGGCTTTATTTGTGATGACTTTTTTGGTGTTTTTTAAAACAGCTTTCTAGTACAAAAATTTCTAGTTTAAAAAAAATTATACTAAAAAACTGCCTTAGAAAGCAACTAGAAAGCCGTCCAAAATAAAACCTTAATTGAGTTAGAAATTTTCAAAACCATCCTTATGTCAACATTTGAATGGTCATCGTAATCTTTTTGCTTCAATCATAGTGTAATGAGAACAATGCCCTCAAATGGGCATTTGAATTTCTTCATTAAAAGATAAAATACCTATATGAGTAATTTTAATAGAGAATAAAAGATGATTATGATATTAAAAATTTTTTAGTTTAATATACTTTTGTATTAAAAAATTGTTCTATAAAATAATAAGAAAGTTGCCCTAAATGAAGCCTTAAACGACAGATGGTTTGAGACAGAGAAATTCATTCAAGTGAGAGAAAATATTCGATCAAATTTAGCCAAATAGAATCCATTAGACGAAATTAAGATAAAAAGAATGAATTAAGCTTCCAAAAGATCGCAATTCATAATTATTTGGGAGGAAATTAATCATAACCCCTTTTTGTGATTCCTCTATTTCATGATATGTTTATTCTCAATAATGTCACGAATAAATTGTTAGAAATTTAATAATCGCAAAACGACGATATTTGAATTTTTTGTGATTTTTATTTTTGATTAAGACTTTAAAAATTGATGTAAGAGGATATTAATTTTGTAATTAGTCAAATTTGAAGTGTTATGCATGTAATTATCCAAGTTTAAAACTATATATCTAAATTGTAAGAAATAATACTAAGGATTTATTTGGAACAATCTTTTTACTACTTTATTTTTTAACCTGCAATTATAATTCTGTTTAGCTATTGCTTTCTGACTGCTTTCGAAAAATTTATGTAATAGATAACAAATTTTACAAAAAGCTACCTATGTTCTAAATATATCTTAAATAAGCCTTTTATATTTAGGTCAGTTAGTTTATATCTAAGAAATTATGTTCAAAGATCAAAATGATTTTTTCCTTGAACTGAATTCATCAAACTAGTTCTGAAACGATAGAATTAAAACAATAAAAAAATTAGTTAATAAGTAATTCATAAATTCAATGCCTACTTTATTCAAATAAATACTAGCTTGAACATGAGTTCTTTTATTTATAAAAAAAATAAAAAATATTCACAGTATACCACTTCAACGGAAACTGACCGACGACGGCGAGGCGAGGCCGGTACCTCCAACCGCCAGCTATGTCTGCCATCACTGCTAGTAAGCCAGCTGGAAAAACTCTGTGAGGATGGGCCGTATGTGGGCTTTCATCTCATTGTTGTAGTTTCAAAGCCCATAGCAGAGCCTGCTAGGGGGATAAAGACTTTGTTTTAGACAACTTTTTTGCTATTTTCTAAAATAATTTTTAGAACAAAAAAATTTTAAATTAGAAATTTTTGTACTAGAAATTTATTTTAAAAAGCAGCAAAAAAACTGTCTCAAATGAAGCCTAAGTGCATGTTTAGTTTAGTTGGGATTAATTTAGCAGAAATAAGATTCGTTTGAGACAGCTTTCTTAATGATTACAAAGTTCAAATAATATATAAAAATGATTTTATTTATTTTTAGGAGAACTTAATTTTGATAATAAATGAAAGATTTACTAATTTATTTAAAAATTTTGATTAAATAAAACTATGACTAATTGATGAAGTTAAAAAATATATTTTGAAAAATAATTTAATTTAAAAGAAGATTTGTAACTTATAAACTATGAAGTTTTGGTTAAATGATCAAAAATAAAAAGAGCATATCAATAAGCAAAAAATTATTTAAGGAAATAATAATTAAATGGGTCATTATCATGTATGCGGCTCAATTCGAACCTGAATTGCTAATTAACCAGTAATTATTGACCCAAATTCGACTAACTTATTAAACATGTCATTCTAAACCCAAGCTTTTTGGGTCGAGTCCACATGAGATCTACTACGTGACGGAATAGTCGCAACGATAGAGATATAGAGTTTAGTATTCTAACTTTATATGATGATTCAATACACACATATGAGAGAGAGAGAGAGAGAGAGTACATCAATCATAAAAAGAAACCATAATTTATACGTGAAAAAATCTAAAAATGGGAAAAAATCATGAGGCTTTTCCTAGTTGAAATATTTTCACTAGTATTAATCGTTGATTAAAAATGATGCCCTTTATCGAGGGAAGGCATTGACACAACATGTAAAGCATATTACATTATAGTTGGAAGAATCCAATGATATGAGAATTATTCTCAAGAGAATGTTGGCATGTTCATTTATTCAATAAGAACGTAGAGGTTAGAGGGACTATAATCGGTGGACGGCAAAGGTCAGAGGGACTATAGTCAGTAGGTAATGGTGGTTAGAGGGATTATAATCGGCAGACAACAAAGGTCGAGAGGAGACCTGGCGATAAAGAGCGTACTGATAATAGTCGTGCGACTGAGGTCGAAGGGATTCTTATCTGGTGATAGAGGTCAGAGGAATCATAGTTGGGGGATGATTATTCAAGGGATCGTAGTCTACGAATGTGGTAAGATGGATCGTAGTCGACAAGCGATAGAGGACAGCTGTTTAAGGGACCATAGACCTTGCGATGGCGGCCGAACAGAGGTCTTATGGAAATGATAGTGTGGAGGACTAAAAGCGGTGGTTGGGCAGCGAGGGTTCACCAGAAATGGTTCCTAGGTGGATCTTCTAAAATCTTCAACTCTCATAGCACTCTTGAGTCTCTATCCTAGGTCCAAGCCTCCCAAAGTCCCCCTTTTAGGTATGATAGTGGGGGTCTATTTATAGATTTTTAGAATGACATGCTCTTTAAATATGGAGAAGATTTAAGATAAATTCTGAGTAATCCATTAGATTTTCCATATCGATTCCCTCAATCATAAATTATTTATTCAGCATTTAAGTGCTTTAGTAATGTTAGAATTAAGCTACCTTGGGCTCTTTGAATTTGTCTCATCGAGTTGTTTAATTCAATTATAAACATGCTATATTTTAATATCATTTGATTACCAAATTAATAATCTAAAGCTTCCAAGTATGCTTTAAACTAATAATTATGCTCGAATTGGACTAAGTTTAATGTTGTTGGCTTCATCTCATTAAGATATTTAATTTGATTAAAAGTTTTCCAAAAATGGAGTTCGAATGGTCCCAAATATAATTATGGAAATTTTTAATTCAAATAAGCATCAAGATTCGTGCCCGATTAAGGCTATCTTCGACGATGTATCAGTTACCCCCTATTTCGGAAGTCAAAACATACGGAAATGAAAATATATGTTTGAGCCTTTCAAAATGTGGGTCAGATACAATTATAATTTAAGAAAAAATACAATGCACAACCACTCCCTATATAATAGCCCATATTTTGTTCTAGTCAAATACTTTTTTAGAAGTCATTATAAATATAATTTGCAAAATGTCTTCATCATAATATCGATATTATTGTGTTTTAATTATAATAATATTTTTTAGGAGCAATGTAGAAAATTGACATATATTGATATATGTAAGATTTTTTAGAAGTTAGGTGTTTGTTTTACAAATTGATTTCATCATAAATTTCTAGATATGCTTAACTAATTTATTAATATTGTTTATAACTTTTCTATTTCTGGATTTGAGGATATAAAATGATTTATATACAATTTTTGCTAAAAAAATTTAACAATTGAAATAATTACAAAAATGCCCTAATGTATTTTATTTTAAATATCATTCCACTTACCATAGCTTATCTAAAGCCATTTCATTTCCAACATTTCATTAACAGATAATGAAATAAGTAAAAGAGAAGAAAAGAGAGAAGAGAGAGAAAAGAAAACTTGATGAAGGGGGTTAGGCGATATACTAATGATAACATTTTAATAGCATATTAACTATGTCAATTGAGTGGAGGCCTAATGGTGACAAGACTCTGATCTTCCCTTGAAGAGGGTGTTGATAGAGATGTTTCAAAGTATTTGATGAAAAAGTTTGTGAGAAATTCAGTAATGATGTTTAACTTATTTGAGGTTGTTTACTAAAGTATTGCTTGATGACATTAAATTGTATGGAAGAGGTCAAGAGAAATTCACTAATGATTTTTTACATATTTGAAATTTTTTCCCAAGGTATTGCTTGATGGCATTAACATATATAGAAGATTTCAAGATATTCTACTAAGAATGTTGACCTATATGAAATTATTTTATCAAAGTGTTGCTCAATGATGTTAACCTATATAGATTAGGTTTAGATAAATCTACAATAATATTTGACCTATGTGCAGTTGTTTTCCAAAATATCGCTGGATTGCGTTAACCTGTATAGAAGAAATCGAGAGAATCCACTAAGGATGTTTGGCCTATCTAAGGTTATTTGTCAAAGCATTACTCGATAACATTAACCTATGAGGAAGTGTTTGAGATAAATTCACCAAAGATGTTTGATCTATATGAGATTGTTTATCAGATCATTGATCGATAACATTAATCTACATGGAAGAGTTCAAATTGAATCCCCTTGAGATCAATTATATCTTGATTGGGAGGGGACAAATATTACGTGTATCTTAAATCAAAGGTAAGGATTGGTCTGTCCTTAGGTTGTTATTACCTTTTTGAGGTTAAGATAATGATCTTGTCCAATGAGTAGAAGTTGAGCTACGGACTATATATAGTTTGAGATTCACTTGAAGTCTTCTTATATTTATTGAAAACTTTATAAAAGATGGATGTCATTAATAAATATTAAAGGAACTTGCTTGACCATTGTAGTGTTTAATATTTTAAAATAAATATCAATTTGAGGTTGCAACCAAGATTGCCCCTAGTCTAAATCTACTTTCCATAAAATTGATTCAGCTATTGAGGAGAGAAAATAGTATTTATTTATTGTTGCAGTGAGATTGCCCTCAATATTGAAGGACTTTTTTTGAATATGATAATAGATCATGATAAATAAACT
>NW_021319320.1:99215-128976 GCF_001605985.2 Dendrobium catenatum
AAGAGAGATTCAAAATGATACTATAAAGCTCTGAAGGAACCAAAAGAGGATGGAGGTTGTGTGCTTAATAAGAGCACAATCTAATCAAAGATTGTTGCCATCCATACCTCTCCACTTGACGCAAATGGAGAACATGCAATGCGAACCACTGGCCCTTGCCTCTCAGCACTCGGACTAGATGGACATGCATGCAAGAATCGAAGTTAGAAGAAGAGGAATAGACACATACAATGCCAACCCCACTTTACTATTGTTCGGTAAATGGGGACACACACGCCACTCGCCTTTCTCTCGCGTGTGCTACTCGATGAATAGCGAAACGCACAGCCGAGCCCTTGATGCCCTAAATGATGAGGAGAGCTCAAATGCCATCTTTGTCCTTATCTTCATTACCGTACCTTATTCCCTTAACCTTATTCAAGCCTTTTTTTATAATATTTTTTCATGAGATTTTCATTTTGGGCTTTTTATTCGTAACTCGCAAGGAGAGTTTGGACATTGGACAGTGATGGCATCTCAAACATCTAATTATTTAGGCTGTAAATTCTATGTTTCCCCTTGTATTCATAAAGAAAATTTCTTTTTTGAATCATATGGCAGTGTATAGGTTGAATTAGGGTATTATTTTTTTAGCTAAATGTTGAGAACATTAAAGATTGGATTAAAGTTTATCTTGCTTATGGCTACATGGATTTTCGACCCAAACATGAGGCAAGTATAGAAATTCCATACCTATTTTCTTTATAATGTTTTTGTAAGTAATACTCAGATACAATTATTTGTATGCTATTTTTTAAATCATTTTAGATGTGTAAAAGTTTGCAACAGAATTTTTTGTTATCAAAATAATTAAGTACAATGCATGATGTGTTTGGCATGGTGGTAAAAAGTTAAAAAAAAAAACCCTTCTTGCTTGCATTCGAAGCATGCATTTGCTTAAATTGAGATTATTCACCTCAGATTACTGTAATAAAAAGGAATATAAATCATATAAAATTGTTATTTAATATTGACTAATTATTTTTTAAATCGCTCCAGATTATTGTCACGATAACAAATTTTTTTTAAATAGAAAATAATATATGAACAATTAAATGAAAGATTTATAAAATATTTAAATTTGTTTATTTAATTTCATTTATTTTGTTTTTAATTAATATTTATTTAATATTAAATTCATTTATTATCCAAGAAAGTTGAATGTTAAAAAAAAAAAAAAAATCAGAGTAGGTGGTCTTAAAATGCTCTCCATTCCCATTAGGGGTGCAAAAGCGATGTTGCAGCTCGAGCCAGGGGTTTACTTGAGATCCAGCCTCAGTTATCATATATCGAGCTCGACTCGGACTTTTGGAGTTGAGCTTGAGGCTTGAATCACTGAGTAGAGCTCGAACTGTCCCATGTCGAGTTGGCTCGTCGAGGAAAAATATCGTCGCGTCCACGTATCGTGCTGAAGTACATTGTCGGTTCGTGTTCTTGTCATCAGATGAGGGTTTTGTCGTCGTCGCTTTCACTATTGAGATTATCGTTGCCGAGCTTGTCCGTCGTCGTCGGAGACTTCAGCCGTCGGATACGTTCCGCCCGAGCTCGTTCGTCGTCGTCCGAGCTCCAATCGTCGAGATCTGTCCGACCAAGCTCGTTCGTCATCGTCTCTAGGCTCTGTTGTTGAGATATGTCCGCTCAAACATGTAACGTCATCATTCTAAGGATGTCGTTTCGTCGTGTTCTTGAACTCGTTCAATGCCCAGGCGAGTTTCCGTCGAGGCCTGTTACCGAGTTGAATTTGAGTCGGCGGGCATTTGACTTGATCAATTGCACCCCTATCCCAAAAGTGTAACAGTAACCATTAGAAGAAAGCATAACGTAATGACATTTGGCATTTGTTTTCATGTTCAGAGGATTGAATGTAAATTTTTTTTTTTTTGGGACATTTAGGCCAATTAAGGCAAACTCAACACACAACGCATACACATAGACTCGAACGTGGACCTCTTGATTGTGGATTGATGTAGAATATAATAATGGAGACACAAAACATTCACTCTGACAAGGCGTAGCACCCACGTTGCTACAAAAATCGCAGCCATTCTGTATAACAAATACTCTCACCAGGCTCAACACGGTAAAGCTACCTAAGCTCAAAACTATGGTAGCCCGAATTTTTTTTTTTTGGGGGAAAAAAGCCGAATTTTTTAAAGTAGTATGTTTAAACCTAATTAATTAAAAGAAGTACATTAATAAAAAATAAAAAAAAAGAGCAATTTCGTTCAAAATCTATTCATGATTTGGGAGTGTTTGAATTCCTGCAAATCATTTGATTGTATTCGTCTAGAAAGAGAAAAATGAGAGGGGAGGAGAGATGGAGATGAGAGAGCAGGAAAGCTTACCGAGAGAAAAAGCAGTATGAATATTACTTAATAATTTAAGTTAAAGCAATAATTTTAATTTAATTATATTATAGTTTTAATAACATATAATTAATTAATAAAGTTACCAAAGTAAATTAGTTATAAAATTTAGTTAAATTAAAATTATAAATTTAAATAAATATATATTAATTTAAATAATAACATAAGTAAATTTAAATTAAATTAAATTTTTAAATAAGTTATTAATTGAATTAGTTATAATTTATGTAATTAAATTAATTTTCAAATAAAGATATTAAATTATAATGAAAATTAAATTAAGTAATAAAATTTAAATAAAGCTAATCTAATTTTAAATTAATAACTCTATAACTTAATTTAATTAAAAATTTATAACCTAAAAGTATGATTTATTAAGAATAAAGTTAAAATGTAAATAGTTTTAAAATTTAATTAAAGTATTAAATTTAATTAATTAAGTAAAATTAATAACTAATTAAATTAAATTTAATTACATTTATTTAATTAATAATTTTAATTTAACTTAAATTTAGAAGCTTAATTTAATTTAAACAAGGTTATTAAATTTAAATACTTTCTCCCCTCTCTTTCTCCGCGTCTATTTTCTCTCTCTGTGCTCTAGATACTCAAATGATTTGACTTACTTTTTAAAATTTTCATTAAACTACGCTTCTTTTTTCAGGTAAGATTTTACCCTTTTTCTTTAAAATTCGGCAAACTTATAAATACGGGATGAACCAAATTTTAGAAGGAAGAAAGCTAATTTGCTAAAATTAGTTTAGTATATATTTAAAAAAAAAGTTAAAAATTGAGCAAGTAGTCAAATTGTCTGAGAGGGACTAGTTGGAAGAATAAGAGAGAAGAGGAGAAGAGATGGCGAGATATTTTTTATATAAAATATTATACAAAATATTATTTTTAATATTAGTAATTTAATTTGTTAAGTAATATTTTAAAACTTTTTATTAAAATAAACAAGTATAACAATTATTTTTAATTAATTTTTTCATTATATTTTCAATGTATTTTTATCAAATTTTATTAGGATGAAATTTTCATTTCCCTATTAATCTACATTTAGCAATTAATTTATTACAAAAAGTTTTTAAAATTTTTATTGTGATAATTTTTATAAAAATAGGATTAAAAATGTAATGAAATTTATTTTCATTTTCATACATTTATATTAAATTGCGTAACAAATTAATTAAAAACTAAATTTTATACTTATTTGTTTTAATTAATTTTTATACATTAATTATTTAATAAATTAAATTACTAATTATAAAAATGATATTTACTCATAATATTTATAAAAATGATTGAAACTAATTTGGTCTTTTCAATTTTTTTTTAAATGCTCTCTTAAAACTAATATTAGCAAATAGCTTTCGTCTCTATAAATTTTGGCCAACCACTAGTACTGATATGGAAAAAGCACCTAATAACCTTCTTCTCTACCTGCTGGCTTGTCCTATTTAGCTTAGGTTCGCGGATTCGCCGGAATTCAAAGGGGGCGGAGGGCGGAGGGCGGAGGGCGGAAGTGTTTGACGCGTAAGGATTCAGCAGTTCAGTGGTTCAGACGAAAAGCTTTCTTCTAATCTCGTTGGAAAGCCGAAAGCCTACCCTTCACCTTCAGCGGCTTACGGCGGCTTGCGACGGGTCGGCGACAGTCGGCAGGTATGCTAAAATTTTTCTAACTCTCGGCTTTTCCGGCTTTCTCTCCGTTTAAATGTTTAATCCATTTTTTATAATGACTTGCACAAATTTTCGCTGATTTCAGACACTTTTTGCTGATTTCGGCTGCCCGCAGCTACTGGCTCTCGCTACAAATCAAACGGATCCGATCATCCAGGGTTTCTTCTTTGGACGGGAGGTGAGTTTTCAGCTTTTTCATTCCTCAAAGGAAATAATATTTAGTTTTGTTTCTTTTTTTTTCGTTATGATTATTCTAGCTTATGCCATTATGTTTGTTTGCAAGTTTTTAGTAGTTTGCTAGTAATTTTTTAGTAGTTTTTTGCAAGCTTTTTTGTTATTCTTCCGCAAATTTAGACATCTTAACTTCTCCTCGGAAAGAACTGCCAACCATTTTTCCATGTTTGCTTCTCAAATTAAAACTCTAAGAAGGGTACTTTAGTAGTTTTACAGAAAATTTTAAAAAATGTGAGCTTCGATAAATTTACAGTAAAAAACTGAGAAGTGACGCATAATAGCTCCCAGTCAATTCAGTTTAATGCATATGTTCCAAAACAGATATAAGGACAAATAGCAGCGGCTGCTAACTAATTAGTTAATTAACTGCATATAGGTACTAATGATAGTTGAGTGATTAAAGTCTAGCGCTAATTATGGTGGCGTGTTGGTTCAAATATATTTTCCCTTTTAAGGCTAATATCTCATTTTAATTGTGATTAACAACTAACAATTCCCTAAAAAATGTGATTAAAATCCGTCTCCCTCCTTAGCTGTTTATCCTAATCATAATGAGAATTTAATTTTTTTGAGAGTTGGCCACCATGGGCAAAGCATGAGTCTGCCCCTTATTTAATCTTTCGACATTAAAAATAGAAAATGATAATTAGAATAAATTGATTGTATCTTTACAAATTGTCATAATTTGTGCAGAGAATTCATATATTTGCTTATGCAATTCCAACCTTTGTCAATAGCTATGAGGCCACCGCCAGTTTTTACTGACATCTTTCCATTTTGTAGTTTTTATCCTTTTTTTTCTGCAATTGTAATTTGTAACTATTTTTGTTAATTCATCCGACTAAGCCCCTAATTTTCCAAAAATAAAAAATGCAACATATTTCAATAGCTATGGGTCCACCGCCTCCCCTTATTTCTTGCGGTATTAGAAATTCTAAAAAGTTATATTTTTGTTCGAATGATTTTGTGCTAATATAAATATGCCTATATAAAGGAAAATGAATAAACTAATAATGGAAATGCAATAAAATAGAATATTTTCAATAATGAGGATATATTACATGAATAAATTTTATAAATTTTTTACTATAAATATTATATGACAATGAATCATTCTAATTACTCTCTATTTGGTCAAGTATTAAAAAAAAAGTTTATTGTAAATGCTAATGTTTAGGATAGATAAATTTTACCTTTGTTGTTTAATATTAGGTTCCATTTGATGACTTTTTTATTGCTTCTTAAAATAGAATTTTAATAAAAAATAAATTTAAATCTAATGGTTAGTGAAAATCTTATACCTAACATCATACATATAGTGTCTCTAGGTCTTCAAAGTAAAAACTACAACAAGTTCCAAATAACGTGTCAAATAATTCCTCTCATGTGGTTTTAAATATTTGGAAGCATAAGCTATAACTAGATTGTTTTGCATCAGAATGCAGCCAAACCTTTCAGTAAAGTATCACTGAATACCTAAAATACTTATCTACCAAAAGAAAAAGCAAAAATTGGAGAAGTCTCAGTCTCAAAAGATTGACCTCAATCTATGGTGTCCAAACAAAAGCTATTGGCTTCTAAGTTAGTTTCATCGGAGGTGTAAAAATCTAAGAAAATTCTTTCACAATCTTCTTTTAATATCTAGTCATACCCAGGAACTGTGTATCCCAATTCCCAAACACAGTAGTATGTCTTGATAGATTAGTGACTACTTGAACTTTTTTGGGGATCTACAGAGATACCAACACTACTCACTAAATGTCCAAAAAAAATACTTCTCAGTCATAACTCATATTAAAAAAAATTACATATAATTAATGTTGCCTCAAAGTCTCCAAAACAATTTGTAAATTCTTGGCATGATCTTCATCAGAAGTAGAATATATCAAAATATCATTAATGAAAATAATTGCAAACTGATAAAAAAAATTATGAAGACTCTATTCATTAGATTCATAAAGACAACTGGTATATTAGTAAACCCAAATTCCATGACCAAAAATACATAATGTTCGTACCTCATACTAAAATCTATCTTCATCACATTAGCCTCTTTCACCTTCACCTGAAAGTATCTATAGCATAAATTAATCTTTAAAAATATAAAAGATCCAATAAGCTGTTGACATAGATTATCGATCTGTGGTAGAGGATACTTGCAATTGATAATGACTTTGTTCAACTCTTTATAGTCAATACACATATGCATCGTATTATCCATTTTCTTCACAAATAGAATATGTGCCCCCTACAAAGATAAATTAGGATGAATAAATTCTCTGACAACAAAATCTAAAGCTGAACCTTTAACTCTTGAATCTCCTTAGGTTCCATCCTATATGGATCTTTGAAAATTAGGGCAGTTGTTACAACCCTGAGATCTATAGCTAGGGTTATCAAAATCGAGTCACGGGCTGGGTTTGGGTCCAACCCGAAACTGACCCAACACAAGTTGACGCTACCGTAACCTGACATGACCCGCCAATCTTTTCAACATCCGCCGATGGTGAACGTAAACGATCCCTAGGATACAGGCTCGTGTGCATTATGTAGTTTTGTCGCTTTTGCCTTTGTTATAGTAAGTTGTTATAGAGACATCTTATTTTTCTACAAACTAGATTTTGATCTTGGTTGCCCTATAATAAAAATCTGCTCAACAAAAAATCAACCAAGATGATCTTGCTATATATCAAGCATGGAATATCAAATTTCCAAAAAAAGAACATAAAGTTTATTAAAGCATGGAATAATAAGAATATAATCCCATATAGATACCCCTAAGATTAGTTGCACTGATGATCTGTTAGAATCTTAAGATTTAGTTTATGCATGTTGAAATTTATTATTTTGGTATATGATTCCTTCACCTAATTAAATTTATGTTTTAGATTTGGGGGTTCTACATTTAATAATATAAATATAGGAGACAATTTTTAGATTTACTTAGATGTTTTTTATTTTTCTTATTTTTGAACTTTGCATTGTGAATTTTTAAGAATAGTTAATTGAGAACTATTATTTTTTTTGTGTTTATTTCATGAATATGTGTTTCTACTTTTCATTATCTTCAAAAAATTTATAGTGTTCTAGTAAAATGCACGGGTACATGATGCACGTGAATAAAATTTTTAAAAATAAAAATTATATTATAAAATTTAAATTTAATTTATGCAATGCTACATGCTTGATATTTAAGTCTTTATAATATTACATTCGATATTTATATATTTATGCATAATTTATAGATAATAAACAGGCATTTAAACTTATTTTATTCTTAAAATACAATCATTGGGAGTCTGTTAGATGAAATCTAAAAAAACGTGTTAATGTGCAAGGAAAATCGAAACTCCAGACTACGAAGATTCAAATCAAATTCAGCATGAGATACTATGAGAATTTGAAGCTTGTACTTTTTATTTGAATTAAATTTGAGAGAGAGTGGTTGTAATTGAGTGAATAAATTCACACACACTAATGGAGATCTTGCAAAAGTTTTTGTACTGATCGTACGAGACGAACATTGTTCGTATAGGACGATCAGATCAGTTATCTCCTTGTAAGAGCAATGGAACGGATAGGAACTAAATTGGAAAATTTTTCTAAGTCATGATCGTCCCAGGACGAGTTGCTCTCTGTAAAATTTCGTCCGGACGAAGTCCTGTTCGTCCAGGACGATGGGAACCGGCTATGGCAGTTTCTGGCAACGTTCTGCAGTTTTCGGAACCAACTTTTGATATAACTGTTCGTACCGGACGAAATTTTTTCGTACGGGACGAACCTATTTCGTCCAGGACGAAATTGGTTCGTACAGATGCATAAATGGTTCGTACGGGACAATTTTTTATACAGTTTGTCCGTACTAACTCAATTTCGTACGGGACGATCCAGTGTGCAGAAAAACATGTTTTTAGCAGTTTTTTGGGTGGTTTTTCATGTCGTTTCTATATAAGGAGTCCTAGAAACTATTACAAGTACCTTTGGAGTTGTTTTCTCTTGAGAGGGATTATTGAGAGGGAGAAGATCCTTGGAGGGGATTTCAAGGGAGTGTGGAGGGGATATTCACACGGTTTCTCCGGAGAAGGCTCTTAAGTGAAGTTCAACAACATTGGTCGGGATCTTTGCCGACACTTGGAGAGTGTAAAATGATGACAAAGTGTATCTTTGACAGCCATTGTGTCTTCGTTCTTTTGGAGAAAACTAGAAGAGAGAACTTGAAAGGAAGGGAGGAAAGGGTGAAGTTTGAGAGGGAGAAGATCCTTGGAGGGGATTTCAAGGGAGTGTGGTGGGGATATTCACACGGTTGCTCCGGCGAACTTGCACTTCAGTACCATCGGATTCTAGGGTCATCATGAGAGAAGTTTTGGCGAGAAGAAGATCTCTTTGGTGTCAAAGAACTCGGCTACTCCGCCGCACTGGGGAAGGTGAATGTGATTTTGTACAGGCTTCTCCGCCTTGCTGTGGGGGCAAAAGGAGAGTCACTTTGTGGTATTAGTGCAATACTCGGAGGGTGCCTCCGGGAGTGGACGTAGGTCAATGTTTGACCGAACCACTATAAATCTGGTGTGTTCTTTCTTATTTTTCTTACGTATTTAATTTCATTGCAAGTTGTTTACTCTGGTTGAAAAGTTTATTTTTTAAACTTTAAATTTAACTTGCATTAATAATTAAAAAGATTTTCTAAAAATCCAAGAGTAGAAGTATAATTTTTTAAATTACCAATTCACCCCCCTCTTGGTTAGCCTTGGGACATTTAATTAGGCTTAACATCTTAATTCATATTGAACGAGTTCTCACATGAATCACCCTCAAAATATTTCATCCGGGCTTGAGAATGTCATTGACGATTTTAAAATGTCTTTGCAGGATAACATCATTCATCTATATACATTTGCAAGTATATAAGATTTCCATCTTGTAATATTTTGAAATAAAAATTATTATCATAATATCTTCCTTGAAATCCAAACTCAACATGAATGTGGAAAATTTGTTGTACATTTGACAAGAAAACTACTTTATATCATAAGCGAGACTAAAAGAGAACTAACTAATCAGACCACTATTAGCATGAATAGTCCAGATTGTAGTTCATAAGCCGACTAATGAATCAAATCTAACTTGGATTAAATTTGAATTGAGTAGAGTTTGGATTAGATCTAGATAGCTCGTTACCATATGAAACCACATATTTAAGCATGAATTAAAATTAAGGAACCATGACTAAATTGAATATAAATATTGCTTAACTCCTACTAAAACCCTGCTACCAAACAACCACTGACTGCATTTCCTTAAAGAAAAGAAAGGACATTAATTTGAGTAAGAAACTCAAAGAAGTATCTCTCAAAGAAATTAATAAAAGATTATGTTAAGCAGAGAAACTGCAATTGGAATTTATGTAATAAGCATGGTAGTAATTGGCAGGTTCCAAATCCATCCTTTAAAGGTCGTCACCGGTTCGCTCTCGCCTCACCTCACCTCCGGCTTTAGGGCATCTCCAACCGAACGCTAAACGAGTGTATGGAGTCGTTCCGTCGCTCCAACCGAACGCGAAAATTTCGGCCATTTAATCGCAGGTGAACAGTGCGACGCCAATATTGGCGTCGCACTGTTCACTTACGCCATTTTTTGCTCTCAACCGCGATCGTTACCTTCTCAAAAACACCTAAAATGGCGTTCGATTGGAGCATCACCGCGCCATTTTGAAGTTTTGCGTTACTTTGCTGTGAAAAATGAAGTTTTCGGTTGGAGATGCCCTTAGTATTGAAAGATCGAGTTGCTAAAGAAGCTTCTTCGACTTCTTCGCATGCTTTTCCTGAAGAATATCTTACTTCGAAGGTTCTCGGAAGGCTCTTGAAGCTGACATCCAGCATGCCAACTCCTTGTAAGTCCTCTATCTCATTTTTTGTCCTGCCCAGTGTATTTGATTTTCTTTGGTTTTCTTATTCCCATATCATTAGAATTCTATGAAACCTTGAACTCTACGGGAGGAAGCGAAACAAAATGAATTCTTTAGTTAAAACTTTAGAACTATTTTTTTGGTGGTTTAATTTTGCTATTTTTGGTAGTTGTTTTTGTTACGGATATGAGTTTTACATATTTCATGTTGTTCATAGAACTTATGGTGGTTCTCAGGGGCGGATGCAGTATGGGAGTTCTGGAGGCACCCCCCACTGACTGTATTATTAATATCAAACTAAATATATTTATGACACATTAATTATATATTAAATCAAAATTATCATATATTATTTTCATCCCAATGCGGGAAGTAATTAACTCTTTCTCTTTCCAATGTTTTTGTGCTGATAGTTCAGGAGGAGGAAATCCTTCAGTTGGAAACGGGCAATAAATCACAAGCATCTGCCGGAGGTCTTCTTCTGGTCGTAATTCTTGCTTGGATTACGGCTTGTTGATGCCGATTAAGCTGACCCCAAACTCTTCCATACGTTTGATGTCTGAATCTGGTAGCAGATTTTGCCACTAAAATCTTTTTTACCTTTCATGATTGTGGTTGATTATGATCTTCTGATTTATTTTTTGAGGGGTCTTATGTTTTTGGAGGAAATTTTTGGCGTATGGGCTTTTGTTTTTTGGTACGTACGGTGAGCAATCTATTCACATTTATTAGTATATTATGATAAAATACTGTTTCAGATTTAGTAAATTTGGAATTAAAGTGAAAACTGCTTCAACATTTGCTTAATTTTAGTAAATTGTTTGATTATTCATTTCTGGATCTTAAAAAGTTTTAATGTGAGAAATTTTTTCTTACTTTAATGATTTGTGCCTCGCTAGAAAAAAATTCTGGCTCCGCCCCTAGGGGTGCTTGCCTACTGATGAAACTTTCATATATATGATCATTTGGCTCCAGTCGTCTTCATCTTTCTTTTGCAATGGATGGACTGTGTCTCGACTTGCATGCTTCCCAGTTATCCACTACTACTTCAAATACTTGTATGCAAGGTTGTTCTTCTGTTTTATTCATTTAATGTTGCTTCTTTTATTTATTTTCCAAATTTTCAACAATGAAAACAAAATGTAGTTATTTATAGCATTGCATAATCACATTATTTTAAATTTATCTTATTATTTGGTTGTTATTATTTTAGATATTTTTTTCTCTCTTGTAGAGGAGGCTTTCCTTTTCTCAAACCTTGTAATGATTATTCCAATTGTAAAATCATCTTCCAAGCATAAGAGCAAAAAATTAACCCTCTTATACAATGATGATGGATCTATAAATCGGACCCTGTCTTATAATAGGAATAAACAACTTAACTGAAATATTTATGAAACAGGTTCATCAACTTTCAAGATGCCTATGACATGTATAACAACAAGGAGATGAACAAGACATCCACTTCTATCTAAAATTCAATTTGATATAGACCTTAATTCAAAAGAAAATACATATGGATAAATATTGGGTGAACCCAAATATGCTTTTTTTCAATAATAAGAGAAGAAAACTTTCAAAGGCATTATAAAGTCACCTGACTTAGTATCAATTCATGGTCCATCAGTTAATTTTGAGAAGATCAAACCACATGATAGAGGGAATGTTTACTATATCATAGTTTAACTCTTGTAATAAACCTTGAAATATCCTAAGTTTTTTACTTAAAAAGAGAATTATGATGATCAATCTTAGCAAGGATACCACATGAGTTTTCTCAAATGGAGTGATAAAGCCAAGAATAAACTTAGCTACAGTCTGATTTGAAAATTTCACTATAAGAGAAAACTGCAAATTAGCAAATGGGGATTTAATATGATGGATAAAAAGGACGCTCAACTTAGCACATACCTTAAGTTCCACTTTTCATTGGAGTTAACCCACATGGCAAATCTTCGTATTCATATGTAACCCTTAAGAAATAGGACTAAAAGGCATTCCAAGCTCTTTGATTATAGGTGATTAGGCCAGTTATAAGTAGATTTCCAAACCTCAACACATCAACCAGTAATAATACATTCCTAAGGTTAGGAAGGTCATAATGCGAAGTTTCAAAGCTAGATGAAATAAATTTTTCACACAAAACATCAACCCACAAAAGCGGCGGGAGTGAGGAAAAAAACTTTTCTATTAGCATTGATTATCATAGGCCTTCTTTTCTTAGTGTTTAGAGGAGTCAACCACAACCCATTTTCTAGCATGATTCAAAAAAAATAGAGGTAAATTTCCTTTGAAAGAAACAAACCCACTGCTTTCTCTGACGAAAATCTTTTTTTTTTTTTTAACCTGACTTTTGTCCCTTTTTTTTTGTCATACCACATATATCGAGCTACGAAGATTATGTAACTGCAATATAATGTTCGGACTTCAATGAGAGTTTTTTTTTTTTTGAACCCTATCTTAAGCTAACACATCAAGCTGCAAGTGAATGCAACTACAATATGTATTTCAGAACATGGGTGAATTTTTGAAGTGCGACAATTTTGAAAATTAGGACCTTGTGCCAATATGATCATCAAGTTACAAAATGTAACTATAACATACACATCAGCATAGGGACAAATCACTTTTGAGAATCAGTTCCAAATTTCTTTTCGGGATTTAGGTAAGATTGGACCCTGACTAATCAAGCACATCAAGTTACAAAGGATATATAACTACAATATGATAATTAAGACAGGGATGATGTATTTCTCTTTTTTAATTATTATTTGTAAGTTTTGAATTTAGTTGGATTTTATGTGAGACTTTGATGTGTTAGAGTTTTGATTCAATGTTCAATATTGAATGTGCTTAAGCTTGACTATGTATCTCCTATTTATATGTAAGGATTAAGATTGATATTATAAAATTGGTTATAATATAACATTAAATTCTAATAAGCTTTAGGAATTAATGAATCTGTCACAAATTAAGTGTTACACAACGAGCACAATGTTCATTCTTAGTCAAGCTTCAACCTTTAGTATCGCAGCAGAATAGCAGATGGATAAAAATAACCCAAATATATGAATATAAGTTATTTGAGGGTCTCTAAGGATGGCTTTTTCTGATCGGGTACCCCTTTCTCGGTTTCCAATCAGCGCTATTTATGGTGTTTATTTTGGTGGGCTTCTTAGGATGGCTTTTCTGTGGTTATGTTCACAGAATCAATGTGAGCTCTCTCTCCGTTAAATTTCTTGCTTGAAGTTAGAAATCATACTTTAAAAATGGTGAAACTTGTTAAATTTTATCATTGGAAGGATGCAATATTAGACATTAGCATTTGTTTAAAATTATAAAAACACCTCCAAAAACTCCTCATATCCAATGATTCCATACTCACCATCAAAACGAGTGAAAAATGAAATCATCCTTTTGTTAAAGATGCTTTTCATCTACAAGCAAGTAAGCAACTGAATTAGATTATGATAGAAATTGTGATTAGCAATTCTTTTCTGTTGAATGTGGCAATTAAGAAAGGACAAAGCAAGATTTTTTTAATAAAGGACTTGATAATTTAATGATTCTTTCTCCAAATACAAGAGAACACTAAATAAAAAAAGAGCAGGCGGATGAGGATGACGTACCAGAGCTGAGAAGTCGAAGAAAAACGGATTCCTCGCTTCCTCCAAGTGAGCAAGCACAGATTAGGGACAAACGACAAGAACCGATTGACGATAGCACAAAGGTATTCGAGCAGAAAGGGGAGAGCCGGAAGCGGGCGGAAATAGAGAGACAAGATCGGCTGGAAGTTATTAATTATTAGTCCTACCTCAGATTTTTTTTTTTTTTTTTTTGTGCTTTCTTCTATTTGCAGAAAGAATCATTAAATTATCAAATCCTTTAATTGCAAAATTCAACAATAAGGAATTGCTAATCACAGGTGCCTTCAGCAAGGCTACCTTCTTTAACCTTCCTCGCTTCGAGGTATTTGAGAACAATAAAGTAGAAAAAATACTATCCTATTATTACTCTCATTCTCAAGATTAATCCCCACTTACTGTTTCTGAAAATATTTACCAACATCAGAATTAGATAAAATAACATTTCTCATGTTCATTTATATTCAAAATTTTCTAAATATGAAGCTGTTTTTATGGACAAATTTTTTTAACACATTAAATCCAATTTTTTTGAAGGAGATATTTTTTTAAAAAAATCATGTCTCTGTGCTGTTTTGTCTGCATTATATATAATGTTTGGTATAAGATAAATTTAACATAATGTGATTATGAATTCATTTGAGATGACTTTCTTATCATTTGTTAAAGCAGTTTTCTAGTATAAAAATTTTAATTTTTATATTAAAAATTTACTTTAAGAAACAATAAGAAAACAGTCTCAACAAAACTTAAATTTTAATTTTATAGCTATAACTTTCAAAAAAAAATCATACACGAATTCATCTTTAATAATACTTAAAAATGACTCCATTGTCACTTCGAACTTAAAGAAATGACCAAAATAATATCTTAATCAGCATAAATATTTTAAACAATATTACTTTTTTAAATAATAAAATACCAAATAATAAGGATAAAAATTCTCTAATATAAAACTTATTCGGATAATATCTAATAAAACCATTTCTAAATATCATTGATATTTTTGAAATCTACTTCCAATTTTAAAGTTAATAATATTGTATTGTTCAGTGTGCAATTAATCAAATAAAGTATTAGGGTGCCAATGAGCATAAGACAAAGCAGAAATGAAGATCCTCTCCATAGAAGAAAATTGATTATTTTTTGTTGATATGTTGGAATTCAATTGGTAAGTTATTGCCGTGAGCATAAGATTTGCTTACTAAATGAGTCAAATCAGCCCGTGAAGTAGGTTGAATTTCACTCGCTAAAAAACTTATAAGTCGAGTTTATCAAACCACAAACTCGAATTCGAGCTTAGATTCTATCTCATACGATACAGAGCTTGAGCTTAATATAAATTAAATGAGGCTTGATTAAGAAAAAATACAACTCAACTCAACTCAACTCACTTACATCCCTATATGTAATCAATACAATTAATTTATCTTTGGCTGCTAATTATGGCTGCATTACCAATATAGGCAGAATTTGGTATGCTGACAGTGATGGCCTTTAAAAATTACGATATAAAATACGATTTAAAAAAAAAATATCCAACTCTGTTTCGGTCTATTTCGTTTTCTGGTCCAGCTGCCTTTTCCAAAGCTTTTGCTTTATCATAAGGCGACATGGCTGCCTTCACTGATAAATGATAATCTCTGCTTGCAAACTTTACTTCTCTTTGGCATAACTTCACAAAAGCATTTAGATCCCATTTTTGTGTTTTCTTCATTAAAAAGTTATTACCTACCTCCTCCACTAAGGAACAGAGAGCCTTTAAAGGATGGATTTGGAACCTACCAATTACTACCATGCTTATTACATAAATTCCAATTGCAGTTTCTCTGCTTAACAAAATCTTTTATAAAATTTGTTTGAGGAGTTTCTTACTCAAATTAATGTCCTTTCTTTTCTGTAAGGAAATTCAATCAGTGGTTGTTTGGAAATCTTATATACTTGCTAATGTATATAGATGAATGATGCTATCCTGCAAAGACATTTGAAAAATATAAGCTCAAACATGCGTTAAAGTCTGAATTTGATATGAAAGAACTTGACAATGCTAAAGAAATTCTTGAAAGAAAATGATCTATTCTTATCACATAAAAAATTATCTTTAAAAGGTTCTAATTTTTTTAACAGATTAAAAAGAAGTTAATTCAAGCCATCTACAGCTTCATATCCTAAATAAGATCAAGATATTGAAGAGCTGACAAATATTACTCATTTAGCGCCATTAGATCTTTGATATATGTTATGGTGTGTTATAATAAAAATAATAATAATGATAATAATAATAATAATGATAATCATTATTATTATTAAAATTATCATTGTTATTATACCTAACAATAATAATATAATATTATAATAACTAATGGTTAATAACAAAACTAATAATAATATCATTAAATAATAATAATCTTAATGACAATACTAAGATAAATAATAACAACATTAAGAATAATAGTAAATAATTTTGTATTAATAACCTTATTACTAGCAGCTTAGTGAAATAAATGAGGAAGAGTGTAGGCTCTCTAGATCGGCAAAGGGGGTGGCTGAGATGAAGTTCGGGTCTGGAGCTTTGGTTGGTGGGGAATCGGAAAACAGGAGCTAGGGCAGAGTTTGGCGCCGGGTAGGGGAGCGTCTGCTAGAGTCGGATCGAGCGGCTTGGTGGAGATCGGAGGAAGGAGCTCGGCTGCGAGTGGGTAACTTTTTTCGGACGTTACAACATTTTGATCTGAAGCAACGACGGTAGCTCGCTCGCTGTGAAGGTAACTTTCTCCCTTTCGCGCGCTTCTTCGGCCAAATCCCGTAAATCCGACTTCTACCTGGATTAGGATTTACTGGGATTTAGTGGATTTACGCCATAAATCCGCAAATCCGGGATTTACGGATTTGCCGGATTTACCGCTACTTTTTTTGCGTTTGGCTGGATTTACCGTAAATCCTACTAAAAACTCGAAATAAATCCGATACCAAACAGCCCCTTGGTCTCCTTGGCCGACGGGTGTTCTCGCGCTCTACGTCCCGAACGAACAGCTGCCGGCGCCGCTCGTCGTGCTCGACTGCTGGTTACTTGAACTCGTAAGTTTTTTTCCTTTTCCACAACTGCTGTATAAAAGAAATCTGTATGAAAGTGAGCATTAAATTACCTCAAACGTCTGCCCTAGGTCGCGTATTTGGTCTCCTTGGCCGACGGGTGTTCTCGCGCTCTACGTCCCGATCGAACAGCTGCCGGCGCCGCTCGTCGTGCTCGACTGCTGGTTTCTTGAATTCGTAAGTTTTTTTCCTTTTCCACAACTGCTGTATAAAAGAAATATGTATGAAAGTGAGCAATAAATTACCTCAAACGTCTGCCCTAGGTCGCGTATTTGGTCTCCTTGGCTCGACGGGTGTTTTTCGTCTTCTCTCCGTCTGGAAACCGAAGGTGTTCTCGCGCAGACGTCCCGATCGAACAGTTGCCGGCGCCGCTCGTCGTGCTCGACTGCTGGTTTCCTTAACTCGTAAGTCTTTTACCTTTTCCTCAACTGCTGTATAAAAGGAATCTGTATGAAAGTGAGCAAGAATATCAACGATGTAGCTTTGTTATAGCAAAGTGAATTCCAATTTTATGTTCGTCACATCAGTTTGTTGCATTACCCCTTGTTTACAAGCCGAATTAACGCATTTTTTTGTGATTGCAGTTCTGAGTTTATTGTATTACTGAAAACAGTTTTAATATCACACATGATTCTTTTTTATTATTATTATTACATTTTCTATACTTGAGTAGATAGTACACTTATATTTCCGTAAGGCATTGTCATTTCTCCCTGTTTGCTGTATCATAATTTTTTTGTAAGAAGAAATCTGGAGTCATTTCAATTTCTTTTCAAGAACATTATTCTGTAGCAAGGAAGACTTTGAGTCATAATGTGTAGCCTCCATTTTTGCATAATTAACTGTCTATACAAATATATATACAACTATTAACAACCTTATGAAGGCAATTGCCATGATTCTACCAAAATTATATTCAAGGATTTTAGAGGAGAGATTTGTGTCATATTGTTGTGCAAGTTTTAGAGTTTTAATTTGCTGAGCATGGATTTAAATATTGGCGACTTAAGAGTTGTTTTTTTATTGTTTTTTTTGTTTTAAGTACTTCTCAATATCAAAATGATATTTTAATTAATCTGAGATACTTGAACTATACTTTCAGATAAACGTTAAAGTGCTTTGTGTTGTTATTTAAATTTCTATGCATTAGAGAGATTTGTAAAAAGGATGAAATGCGTGCTTCCATGCTTCACTTCTTCTTCTTTTTTTTTTAACCATTTTGAGTTTGTTAATTTTTTCTTTTCCTAGATGCCAACATGAACCTCATCCGCATATTTTTCTCTTACTTTTGGCACATGTACACTTTATGTTATAGATATATATATGTTCATACACAGATACATGAAACAAAATTACTTGCTCACAAAGTATATTCCAATATGGATGTTTGCTTTCATAATTGTCTGGATGCGGGCTGCTCTCTGTTTAGAATAAAGTCTTCTTTTAAGTTACTGAATAATTGTTTGAACAATTAAAAAAAAAAAACAGGAAAAGATCAACCATTTAAATTTCTTCCTTTTTATATATGTTTATTCATTAACCGGTACATTGTAATCAGAATATTCACTTACTCACATATACAATATTTCTATTTGTTGAAACATATGTCACTAACCGTAAATTGAGAATTTTGTATTTTTCATTTGGATATATGATTAACAGAAGTTTAAGGAGCTCTTTTGGTATGTAATGGTTACTTGCATTTGCCCGTAATTGTGTCTTAGAAATGATATTTTGATTAAGCAAAAATTGTCAAGTCTTCTTTCATTCTATTTGGCGAGGTCCTTGTTTGTATTATGTCAATGCATTCCACCATGCACTTAAGGTTACTATTTTTCTGTTTAATAAATTGCTATAACTGGTCCTTGTGTTTTAGTTAAATATTTCTAATATTATTCAATGTTTACATGTCTTGCATTGATAGAAGCTTCTTAGAACTTATATTTTCTAAAATGTTCATGTTTTCCTTAGGTATATATGATAACCATGATGCTATAACTTGATATCTTTTAGGTAAAAGTGTAATTTGAAACTCTCTTTGTTTCATCTACAATGTTATGGATACACTCTTTTTCATGTATATATTCCTCACGACAAAACACTAACCTTCTATGTATTGTAATTATACCATGACATCTCATATCATATGATTTAATATACGTAGGTTCAACTATATCTTTGTTCATAGATTAGAATGACTCGGAATACAAATCCACTTCACCTGTGACCCCGATAGGTGATGTGGAGTGTAGATAGAAGCCTTAGGCACTAGGTTTATACTAGCCTTTATTCTTCATGAACATATACATATAGCATAAGATCGACACCCTAGGCTAGATAACACAGACATATGTTCACCATCCATAGCCTGTGCACCTTCTAACTGTCAGCCTAGGGTTAGGTTCCCTAATCCCTTAGCCTATGAGGTCCCCTTGGATGAGGTAACCCATGGTTACTGACAAGGATCCTTAGGTCGACATTCGACCAATAGGTTATGTAGATTGACGAGCCGGAGACGATGGACAACCATGGGATCTTGATCGGGGGCGTCATATCTACTAGGTAGGATAGTTTGCAACTTTCAAACATCTATCTACCTAAAAATCCAACATACATTAGATGTAACTTTAGTAATCTTAGATTCCAGGTTAAGGGATTAAGTTATTTAGTTCTTTTTTTATGTATCTCTTTATGTACTGTTTATGTGTATTATCTTTCACTATTCATACTTTATATCATTTATCATTTTCTTTTCATTATAAATTTTAAATCATTAATTGCAAACCCAAATCCAGAATAAAAATAAAACCCATTTGATTACAATTTTGACTAGAACTGAAAATTGAAACGTTTAGTTAGGAAATAAAATAATTGTCACTAGAACTTTGACCGACATTTCAAACTTTGTGTTTTATAAACTAAAACTTCTATGATTTTACATAAAAAGAAAACATAAACTGGCGTACGACAGACACTTGCATACTTGCCTGGAGACTAGTTCGTGGTAGTGTTTAGGGAATAGTTTTCTATTCAAAACAAAGCAAAACCCCTTTAACAACATAGAAAGATAAGTAAGAAGATATAAATGATAAAATACCCACCACATTAACATACCACCAGAAAAAAAAAACATTAACTGCATTTAGGTTTAGAAGAATGATCCAACACTAATGGTCCGGGGTCACTAAAATTTCTTAGATGTCGATCCCAATCTTCTTGTTAAAACAACAACCCATCTTCTCTTGCACCACATATGACCGGATATAATTTCAAAGCACTTGGTGGCGCTTAGTTGGCAATCCTATCCAAGAAGGATTATAAGTCCAGGAGAGCAGGGCTTCTATCTTATTTTATTTTTATTATTATTTGTTTAGGAGTCGGGCCTTCTAGCCCCTTTGCATTTTGTTAGATTAGGTTTGAATCGCTACTCTGTAGTCATTGTAGTCATTCACCTCATATCTGAATTTTAGTATTTAGAAAGATTTAATTTCTATGCCCAATTTAATTTTCTTTGGATTAGATCTTAATTCAAAAGGAAAAAAATAAAAAGAAGGAAGCCCCAGTTTAGCTTTTAAGGAGATTTGATCCGCGTCAATAAAATCTAAATCTCGAGACCTCTCTAGTTAACAACTTGAGTAGGTCATTAAATATCATTAAATACCATTTTTTCTTTCATGCATGGGTATTTAAAAACATATTTCTAAAACTAACAGCAGTGGCATGAATGACTAACTAATAAAATGACATTAATAATGCCGCAGATATAAAATCCTACCAATATCTAATGCATTGAGAAATCAATCAATAAAATAAAGTAAAAAAAGGAGTATCTGCAAGATGGGGACAAAATTAATATTGATGTTAATATTCAATACTAACATTAAAGTTGATACATAATATTAGCATTTAATATGAATATCAATATTAATGACTAATAAAAAGAAAAAGAAAACTAATAACAATAAACACTAGCAGCAATAATAAAATAGATGACTAAAAAAATCTCTCTCTGTTTTAAGAAGAAATGTAGTATGAGCCAAGCAGATGTAGTTTATAATGGGCTATTTTATTTGCCAGAACAATTTCATGGGAATGGGAAGGGAAATAAGAAAGTTAAAGCAATAAAGTTGTGAAGGGAAATAAGCAATGTGATCACGTGAACCTGACAAAAGGTAAAAGTTCAGGAAATAGATTATCAAAAGCAATGAGAGTTTTGTCTGGTAGTGGCTTGGCTTGTAATAGATTGAATACTTTATTAAAAAAAAAAAATCTCCTTGTTGTGAGAAACGACGAAGAGGAGAAACCCACCTAATCCGGCCGCGGCAAAGAGGTTGGGACGTGCAGGTGGAGGTTTAGTTCAGAGAAGGCGTCGGCTAGAGGATCGAGTGGTTTAACGGCTCGGAGCAGCTGTGGTCAAGCGGTTTGACTTGCTTGGAGCTGATCGGAGGAGGTATTTGAGAGCTGGAACTAGCACAGAAGTTTGAAGGCGTTGCTATGTGTAAAAAAAAAAACTTCCGTTCCTTCTGCTCTCTTTTAACGACAAAGCCGCGCCTTTACCCCTGTCGGAGGTTTTGCTTCAGCGAAATATCCGGGATTCAAAAGATTTCTGACAAAACGAGTTTGATTGATATAAGGTTAGCATTAATTTGATCATAACTTTATTGTTTGACTTTTAGCTTGGCTGATCTCTTAAACTTTGTATAATAACAAAGCCTCATCAATATTATCTGTGATAATCAGCTTTTCTAAGGAGGCAATACTCTTCAACATATCCATTAGTAACACCCACAACACATTTATAATGAGATTGTTGAGCACGGGATGGCAATTAATAATAACCTTCATTTCTCCATGTCTGCCAAGGGAAATCGGGTTGGAGTAGCTTGTAATTATTAGGTATCTTAATGTTGCAAGTCTTGCTTATTTCATCAGCCAAAGGAAGAGATTTAATGTGTGGACAACCCAACAAATTGTTCATCCATATTGCAGACTTGACGCCCATGAATAATAAAACAAAAAAATCTGCAATTGTTTTAAATTATTGTGTAATAGAAGGTTGTTGAGCACGCACTTGGCGGAATCAGAATTTTCCCTGAATTAATAAAATTTCATCTCTCGGCACATAATTTGGCACTGAAAGCCTCCTCGGCATCCTTCACGTTAAAGAAGAAGTTTGATTCTTAACTGGCGAGGCTCACTCATATGCTCCAGCTCTACAAATCTAAAGCCATTCTCATATTTAACATAAAATCCATCTAGTTGTTGAAGAGAATTTAGCTTTCCGATTCTATGCATTCCATAGAGATCATCCCATAGCAATTGCATGTAATGCACTTTTGTAGAGTTATTCATGTCTCTCGATAAGAAATTTGGATGAATAAACTGCCAATTTTCATAGATTACGAGTTGCAAGTGATATAGATTGCTTAGAGATTTTGAGTGAAGAATCTTCAAGTATCGAAGACGTGACAAATATCCAATTGTCTCAAGTATCCTTTTTAGGAACAGAGCATAGATGTACAGTAGACAGATGATTTTCGATACTTAGAAAATTAGAGCAAGTACCCCATCAAAATCTGTATCTTCTTTATAACACAAATAATGCGTACCCAATTTCCTTTTTAACTTTCCAATCTTTTGAGCACTTTTAAATTGCAACTTCCTCCAATATTCTCCACAGCCTCTCCTTGAAAACAATGTGGCGGAATGAAACCTGATGCAATCCACATTCGTATTTTATCATCTCTATCGAACCAGTGATCTCGTGGAAATTATACAACAAAATGCAAAATAATTTTGTAGATGCCTTGGGAGGAACATATAGCTTAATCTTAAGATAGGAAATATGTCATTTTGACCCAATTTTGTGCAATCATCAATGCAACTGAGTCCACTCGAGTTGTTGCCAAAATTCTACTACCAAAACTCTCATAAGCCAAAGGGACGAGCACCTTCTCCCGTTTACTTTATCCTATTTTTTTTATCATCCTCCCAAATGTCATCCAGTAGAAGTAAGAAATTTTGGACATTATCTCAGTCCGGAGACCATCTTGAAATGCCTCAAGCATCTCCAAATGAGGCCTCTCCTTCTTAAGAGATTCCAACATATCTGCAATGACTTTTGCACATCATAGTTGTTGGAAACACAAACCCACATTTTAAGATCAAATTCCTCTGCCATTTCATCTTCATAAACATGTTGCAAGAGAATTGTCTTTCCCATACCGCCGTCCTCCACTACAGATAGAAGAGAAATGTTTTCTGTACAAATATGTTCCTTTTGCAAGAACTTGATGCTCTTCATTTGATTGCTTTCTCAACCACTGCATAATAAGCAAAGATCAAATTGCAATTCACATCTGAGCTGAATTAAAAAAAAAAATCCTTATCAAATTTATGATTATTTTTGTAGCTGTATGGGTCAACATCTACAACAGAAGTGAATTCCAATTTTATGTTCGTCACATCAGTTTGTTGCATTACCCCTTGTTTATAAGCTGAATTAACACATTTTTTTTGTGATTGCAGTTCTGAGTTTATTGTATTATTGAAAATAGTTTTAATATCACACATGATTCTTTTTTTTTATTATTACATTTTCTATACTTGAGCAGATAATGCACTTATTTGAAACTCTTTTATTATTATTACGATAATTATGATGCTACTCTTTTTCATGTATATATTCCTTACGACAAAAAACTGACCTTCTATCTATAGTAATTATACCATGACACCTCATATCATATGATTTAATATACGTAGGTTCAACTATATCTTCCTTCATAGATTAGAATGACACGGAATACAAATCCACTTCACCTGTGACCCCGATAGGTGATGTGGAGTGTAGATAGAAGCCTTAAGCAATTGGTTTAAATTAGCCTTCATTCTTCATAAACATATACATATAGCATAAGGTCGACACCCTAGGCTAGATAGCATAGACATATGTTCACCATCCATAGCCTGTGCACCTTCTAATTGTCAGCCTAGGGTTAGGTTCCCTAACCCCTTAGCCTATGAGGTCCCCTTAGATGAGATAACTCATGTTTACTGACAAGGATTCTTAGGTCGACATTCGACTAGTAGGTTATGTACATTGAAGAACCCGGGACGATGGACAACCATGGGATCTTGATCGGGGACGTCATACCTACCAAGTAGGGTAGTTTGCAACTTTCAAACATCTATCTACCTAAAAATCTAACATACATTAGATGTTAACTTTAGTAACCTTATACTCCAGGTTAAGGGATTAAGTTCTTTAGTTCTTTTTTTATATATCTATTTATATACTATTTATTTGTATTATCTTTAACTATTCATACTTTATATCATTTATCATTTTCTTTTCATTATAAATTTTAAATCATTAATTGTAAACTCAAATTCAAAATAAAAATAAAACCCATTTGATTACAACTTCGATTAGAACTGAAAATTGAAACGTTTAGTTAGGAAATAAAATAATTGTCACTAGAACTTTGACCTACATTTCAAACTTTGTGTTTTATACACTAAAACTTCTCTGATTTTACATCAAAGGAAAACATAAACTGGTGTACGATAGACACTTGCATGCTTGCCTGGAGACTAGTTCTCGCTAGTGTTTAGGGAAAAAGTTTTCTATTCAAAACAAAACAAAACCCCTTTAACAACATGGAAACATAAGTAAGAAGATATAAATTATAAAATCCCCACCACATTAACTTACCACCAGAAATAAAACATTAACTGCATTTAGTTTTAGAAGCATGATCCACCACTCATGATCCGAGGTCACTAGGATTTCTTAGATGTCGATCCCAATATTCTTCTTAAAACAACAACCCATCTTCTCTTGCACCGTATATGACCAGATATAATTTCAAAGCACTTGGTGGCGCTTAGTTAGCAGTCCTATCCAGGAAGGATTATAACTCTAGAAGAGTCAGGCCTTGTAGCCCCTTTGCATTTTGTTAGATTAGGTTTGAATAGCTACTTGTAGTCATTCACCTCAAATCTGAATTTTAGTCCTATATCATAACCACTCATCCTTGGGCATTCTCATGATCCAATGATCAAGAATATTAGTCTCAATTTTCTAATAAAATTTCAACTTGAACAAAATAAATATCGTTCTAAAATATTAAAGCCCAATTATAGGATAGATTGGAGCACTCCTAATTGGTCTCAGAATCCTAATGCTCTTTATACTTCTTCGATTCCATAAAGAACTACTCGACTTTGATCCTATTCCTTTTGAATATTCTAAAATCCCCTGATCATTGCCTTAAACTTTGAAATTCTAAAAATATTCTAAA
This sequence comes from Dendrobium catenatum, assembly GCF_001605985.2. NCBI lineage: Eukaryota > Viridiplantae > Streptophyta > Magnoliopsida > Asparagales > Orchidaceae > Dendrobium > Dendrobium catenatum. The sequence continues at coordinate 124,477 of NW_021319320.1, forward strand.
ATCCCCTGGTCATTGCCTTAAACTTTGAAATTCTAAAAATATTCGTCATTATTTTAATCGAGAGTGTTCTCAGGAGATTAACTTTTCTTGGGATGTAATTAATCATAAGGGCTTGTTCTTTTGGAGAACCTGTAACTCCAGATAAAATAACCCTATTTTACTCTCGTAGGATATGAGAAAGATATTTTGGAACATAGAAAGTCTTTCCAAAATTAATTTCTATTTTCAAATACCTTTGTAAAATGTCGTTATCATCTTTCAAGATGATATTATATTCTCTTTGTCGTATTTGATTGTAGAAATGACGCAATTTTTGAAATCCATGCTTTCTTTCATATCTTTTGCAGAATATTATGTTCATCTCCCAATATGATATACTATTCTCATTGTTGCATTTGATTGCAAGAACGATAAAACTTCAAAATCTCATTTCTCTTTTCAAATATTTTCGTAGAACATTGTGTTCATCTTTCAGAATGATATTTTGTTCCTTTGATTGACAATATCTAACTAAATCGGCTCGGTATAATCCGATTTAACATAATTTGGACCACATTGATTTTATTTTAATTTAAAACTCACTTGATTAAATAAATGGAAGCCGATTGAGGTTATTTTAATTTTAAAATTGAGTATGAATTTGATCAAGTTCAATTAGTGTCAAACTTAATTTTTATTTAAATAGTTTTGATTTAAATTAAGCCCATTTAATTTAATTAACACTAATTTGATTCAAATTAACTCAAACGAGCTGGCCAGCATCAATCGAAGTTGATGGCTTCGGATTGGGTTCGAGTTGGTTTAATTGGTGTTGATGTAATTTTAATTAATTCAAAGTGTATTAATTTATGCCGATCAAAATCGTCGAGGTCGAATTGAACACAAGTCGAGTCGAGCCAATGGTCATTGAGTTTAATTGACTCGACATAGCAAGATTTAAAATGATTTAGATTGAATTAGCCTTCATTGACTTGAAAATTAAGATATTTAAGTGAAAATTAGACACATTAAAATGATATATCCTGACAACGAACGGAGATTATTCATTTACTCATATGAGTTATTACAGATATGTTTAAATATAAGAGCACATTTAAGGTCTCTATCTACTCAAAATCAACTATTTTTTGTGGTTTCAGTCAGGTTGGACGGATCAACTGATATATAATGATTTATGGGGTTTTGATTATAAAAATATATTATAAATTTTTTAGACATAAATTAAAATGTAAACCCCTCTTTATTCCAATGAGGTAGGCCTATCTTATTTAGTCTGTTGGTTTGGATGCTTTGGCTATCACTATGTTTATTTGAGAAGGGTGTTGCCGTACCTCTCTAAAGGTAGCTTTTAGAGCACAAAAATTAAAATTTTGTCTATAGTTAATTTTTAAGAAAAACAAGTAAGAAAAGTCCGTGCCCAAATGAACCATCAAGTCTTTATTTGAGAATATTCTTTTTATTGTATTTCTAAGCAGCATAGACTTTCTAAAATAAATAATTTTTTTATAGCTTTAAAATAAATTATATAATTACTTTAAATGACTGCTTTGAGAAAAATCAATAATAGAAAAAACCATCCAAATTGAAGCATATACAAGTGGTATTAGGATTAAAAAAATGTATGGTAAAAATATAACACAACAACACATATTTGACCTATCAGATCAAAATAAATTGGACCTGTATAGAAAGATATAAATATAATACTTTTTAATTTTTAAACTTTTATAGTCCGAAGCCAGCATATATAAAACACTTCACACTTCTAATTAAATAAAAATAAGAGAGGAGTTCGTTTAAGTGGGGTAATATTTAACAATTTTTAATCATAAAAAAAAACTTATTAGTATAAATAAAATATACAGAATCATAAATTTGACATGAAACGAGAGAATAAAAAAAAAAATTAGATTGTTAACCATTTAATTTACCACTACTTCTAAAATAAAACAAAATTAACAAAAACTCTAAATATATTAATTCTTTTTTCCACATCCATCTTAAATAATAGATAATAATATTTTTAAAACTTGATAAGAGATGTTTTATATTCAATAATAGCGTTCTTAAAAGTTATATATAATATATATTACTGAGCACTATAGATTACTTTTACCAAGAATTTGAAAATTGATCAGGATAATCTTTTTGGAATTTTGGTTTATTAAAAGAAAATTTTATTTAATTTATATTTTTATTTTTGCTTTTTTCACATTAATTTCTTCGCATTTTTCTGTTAATGTGAAGCTGAGGATGCTAGTGAAGTGAGTCGGAGTGAGGTTTAGATTTTACGCTCCGACTTAGCGAGTTCACTATCCAAGCACAAACCATGAATCATAATTTTTCCAAGCTACAAGCTCATTATACTCTGAAGCTCCGTATATGTAATGAGCTCTTAGTGCTTTTGATTTGACCACTTTATTAACGACGTTAAATAATATATTAATAATTATAAATTTTAATTTAAATTATGATTATAATAATATAGTTATAAGTAATATTTTATAATCAATTCTATCTAAAAAACGTTAAATTTTTAATTTACAAACAAAAACTGCAAAAAAATCTTGAAGCTAAAAAATTTCTCAGTTCAATGCTTAGAAAACTTTTCAAATCCTAACGATCTGGAATACTATATTATAAGTTTTTAATCTGAGTCTTCAAGGCCCGGACTAATAAAAGAGCTATGCTAAGCTTGAGCCCATTAGTAAGATTATTTTTAGACTGCCGACATGCAAGACCTGTTTATACCACGTCACCCTATTCTGAAAAACCGTTTATTTATTACACCACTTGTCATAGGTCTTAGCAGTTGTCGGGATAATCTTTTTATTATTTTTGTTTATAAAATTTATTTTTTTTTATTATAAATCTACCGAGAACCACATTTAAAAAAATTAGGGTACAAAAGTATAAATTTATGTCAGTGTCATAGCTTTAAAAAACACACTATGGTAGCGAATGTATTGGGATGCATTAGGTGCGGCGCGTGATACAAATGTTTCTCAAATCAATTTGGAATTGCACATGCCGGGTCTACGTACGACTATGGAAAGCCATACATTATTATTTAAGGAGGATTTGAATGGAGCGAAAATATATGACTCCAGGAAGCATATAGTAGAAAATGAGGGTCTACAGATATACAGCGTTCTTGGATACACCCATGTAGTTGAGGGGGGCTGTTGCAAATGCCCCCACCTCTCAAATACGATATTTTTTGTTGTGTTTGAATTTTAGTAGAGATGAGAGATTTATTTCTTGAAATATTTTGAGTATTTTTTTGGGTATTTTGCCATTCCTCGATCAAAATAAATTTGAAGATTTTTTGACCCTCATTTAATCATCCTATAATGCATTATTGTAGCCTCATTCTCCCCATCAAAAACTATTTTTTTGCCTCTCACGCCTAACGAATAGAAGAAGCATTGGGATAATCCGCACACTGTACATACATAATTAATATTTATTAGAATTTAGAAAAAACATCATGATAAGTCCAAAGAGGAAGGTGCTAATGGAACGAAGTTCTTGTAAAAGAAAGGAGTTAATAATGCTTAGTTATTCCAATATTCATCCAAATATATTTATGTCATGAGCTATTAACTTGTGGTCAAGATTACTATAGGTGGTTTGACCTAAGTATTTTTCCCTATTTCGGTTTGGGTTAACATAGGATCATGCCTTCACAGCCTATTATCTTTTTGCTTTAGTCATAGATCGTTCTTCACTAGAACATTGCAAGAGGATAGTGACCATGGTATATATGCTCTTTTTGGGCTGATAGATATTCTGCTGTTGATAAAGACTAGAGAGGGACAGTTGAAAGCGAAAGTAAACCTTGAATTATGGGAAGGTCAACATTACGAGACTAAAGGTTTTTCGCTTGAGTATATCTAAGAAACGGAATATAACTGAAAGTGTAATTTTAGGTAGTAATTCAGACCTAATTGAGGGGATTTGTGACTTTGGAAACACCAATATCATTTAAATAAGAGTACATATTTTAATCATATTACGGATCTAATATGTATCTAATTGTTATCAGCAGTGAATGGTGAAATAGAATTGGCCGATAGTTATCCCACAGCAGAATTTCAAGTTGGAATGCTATGAAAGTGGATGGAATGGCAGTCGGGGCTTTGTTGGTTGCATAATAAAAAGTCCTCCTCACAGACTTAAGTGGAAAATTCTATACCAATGTTGTAGTTGAGGTTTCCCTGCAATTACTTTATATGGTGCTGAGGAAGTGCGTTGGCCATCTAAAAGATGAACGCATATCTGCGCAAAGTTTAACGTGTGGTAAAGGAGATCTGTGGATGGAATGCTCGAGAGACTTCTGGTGAGTTGAGTGACTCTCACCTTATCTTTTAAAAAAAAAACCCCGATTTTCTTAGAGATATGGATATCGAATGAGAGTAAATTATAACTTGTTGAAAGAAGGTGAGTAGGGAGGTTTAGCTATCACAAGTAAGAAAGATAACGCATTAGAGAGAGGTC